>NW_027330808.1:254532-287126 GCF_022965805.1 Primulina eburnea
AAGTTCTATTCAACTTCAGTTTGTCCATCCGTTTGAGGATGACAAGTAGTAGATTACAAATTTGCAAAGTTTTAGCCCATAAAGTAATCCATAAATAGAATCCCTCCCCTTCTTAGTCCTAGGCAACCCCAAAATAAAGTCCATAGAATGATCAATCCAAGTTCTTTTTAAGAATAGCACGCAAAAGTGTTCCCAAAGTTCTATTTACAACTTCAGTTTGTCCATCCGTTTGAGGATGAAAAAGTAGTAGATTACAACTTTATTGTGCAAAAGTTTAGCCCATAAAGTAAACCATAAATAGAATCCCTCCCCTTCTTAGTCCTAGGCAACCCCAAAATAAAGTCCATAGAAATGTCAATCCAAGTTCTTTTAAGAATAGCACGCAAAAGGTGTTCCCAAAGTTCTATTTACAACTTCAGTTTGTCCATCCGTTTGAGGATGACAAGTAGTAGATTACAACTTTATTGTGCAAAGTTTAGCCCATAAAGTAATCCATAAATAGAATCCCTCCCCTTCTTAGTCCTAGGCAACCTCCAAAATAAGTCCATAGAAATGTCAATCCAAGTTCTTTTAAGAATAGCACGCAAACGTGTTTCTCAAAGTTCTATTTACAACTTCGGTTTGTCCATCCGTTTGAGGATGACAAGTAGTAGATTACAACTTTATTGTGCAAAGTTTTGCCATAAAGTAATCCATAAATAGAATCCCTCCCCTTCTTAGTCCTAGGAAACCCCCAAAATAAAGTCCATAGAAATGTCAATCCAAGTTCTTTGTTAAGAATAGCACGCAAAAGTGTTCCCAAAGTTCTATTTACAACTTCAGTTTGTCCATCCGTTTGAGGATGACAAGTAGTAGATTACAACTTTATTGTGCAAAGTTTAGCCCATAAAGTAATCCATAAATTGAATCCCTCCCCTTCTTAGTCCTAGGCAACCCCAAAATAAAGTCCATAGAAATGTCAATCCAAGTTCTTTTAAGCATAGCACGCAAACGTGTTCTCAAAGTTCTATTTACAACTTCAGTTTGTCCATCCGTTTGAGGATGACAAGTAGTAGATTACAACTTTATTGTGCAAAGTTTAGCCCATAAAAAAAGTAATCCATAATAGAATCCCTCCCTCTTCTTAGTCCTAGGCAACCCCAAAATAAAGTCCATAGAAATGTCAATCCAAGTTCTTTTAAGAATAGCACGCAAACGTGTTCTCAAAGTTCTATTTACAACTTCGGTTTGTCCATCCGTTTGAGGATGACAAGTAGTAGATTACAACTTTATTGTGCAAATTTTAGCCCATAAAGTAATCCATAAATAGAATCCCTCCTCTTCTTAGTCCTAGGCAACCCCAAAATGTAGTCCATAGAAATGTCAATCCAAGTTCTTTTAAGAATAGCACGCAAAAGTGTTCCCAAAGTTCTATTTACAACTTTTGTTTGTCCATCCGTTTGAGGATGACAAGTAGTAGATTACAACTTTATTGTGGCAAAGTTTAGCCCATAAAGTAATCCATAAATAGAATCCCTCCCCTTCTTAGTCCTAGGCAACCCCAAAATAAGTCCATAGAAATGTCAATCAAAGTTCTTTTAAGAATAGCACGCAAACGTGTTCTCAAAGTTCTATTTAGAACTTCAGTTTGTCCATCCGTTTGAGGATGACAAGTAGTAGATTACAACTTTATTGTGCAAAGTTTAGCCCATAAAGTAATTCATAAATAGAATATCTCCTCTTCTTAGTCCTAGGCAACCCCAAAATAAAGTCCATAGAAATGTCAATCCAAGTTCTTTTAAGAATAGCAATCAAACGTGTTCTCAAAGTTCTATTTACAACTTCAGTTTGTCCATCCGTTTGAGGATGACAAGTAGTAGATTACAACTTTATTGTGCAAAGTTTAGCCCATAAAGTAATTCATAAATAGAATCACTCCCCTGCTTAGTCCTAGGCAACCCCAAAATAAATTCTATAGAAAGGTCAATCCAAGTTCTTTTTAAAAATAGCACGCAAAAGAGTTCCCAAAGTTCTATTGACAACTTCAGTTCTATGGACTTTATTTTGGGGTTGCCTAGGACTAAGAGGGGACGGATTCTATTTATGGATTACTTTATGTCAGTCCAAGTTCTTTTAAGAATAGCACGCAAAAGTGTTCCCAAAGTAATATTTACAACTTCGGTTGTCCATCCGTTTTAGGATGACAAGTAGTAGATTACAACTTTATTGTGCAAAGTTTAGCCCATAAAGTAATCCAAAATAAAATCCCTCCCCTTCTTAGTCCTAGGCAACCCCAAAATAAAGTCCATAGAAATATCAATCCAAGTTCTTTTTAAGAATAGCTCGCAAAAGTGTTCCCAAAGTTCTATTTACAACTTCAGTTTGTCCATCCGTTTGAGGATGACAAGTAGTAGATTACAACTTTATTGTGCAAAGTTTAGCCCATAAAGTAATCCATAAATAGAATCCCTCCCCTTCTTAGTCCAAGGCAACCTCAAAATAAAGTCCATAGAAATGTCAATCCAAGTTCTTTTAAGAATAGCACGCAAACGTGTTCTCAAAGTTCTATTTACAACTTCAGTTTGTCCATCCGTTTGAGGATGACAAGTAGTAGATTACAACTTTATTGTGCAAAGTTTAGCCCATAAAGTAATCCATAAATAGAATCCCTCCCCTTCTTAGTCCTAGGCAACCCCAAAATAAAGTCCATAGAAATATCAATCCAAGTTCTTTTTAAGAATAGCTACGCAAAAGTGTTCCCAAAGTTCTATTTACAACTTCAGTTTGTCCATCCGTTTGAGGATGAAAAGTAGTAGATTACAACTTTATTGTGCAAAGTTTAGCCCATAAAGTAATCCATAAATAGAATCCCTCCCCTTCTTAGTCCAAGGCAACCCCAAAATAAAGTCCATAGAAATGTCAATCCAAGTTCTTTTAAGAATAGCACGCAAAAGTGTTCCCAAAGTTCTATTTACAACTTCAGTTTGTCCATCCGTTTGAGGATGACAAGTAGTAGATTACAACTTTATTGTGCAAAGTTTAGCCCATAAAGTAATCCATAAATAGAATCCCTCCCCTTCTTAGTCCTAGGCAACCCCAAAATAAGTCCATAGAAATGTCAATCCAAGTTCTTTTAAGAATAGCACGCAAACGTGTTCTCAAAGTTCTATTTACAACTTCGGTTTGTCCATCCGTTTGAGGATGACAAGTAGTAGATTACAACTTTATTGTGCAAGTTTAGCCCATAAAGTAATCCATAAATAGAATCCCTCCCCCTTCTTAGTCCTAGGCAACCCCAAAATAAAGTCCATAGAAATGTCAATCCAAGTTCTTTTAAGAATAGCACGCAAAAGTGTTCCCAAAGTTCTATTTACAACTTCAGTTTGTCCATCCGTTTGAGGATAACAAGTAGTAGATTACAACTTTATTGTGCAAAGTTTAGCCCATAAAGTAATCCATAAATAGAATCCCTCCCCTTCTTAGTCCTAGGCAACCCCAAAATAAGGTCCATAGAAATGTCAATCCAAGTTCTTTTAAGAATAGCACGCAAAAGTGTTCCCAAAGTTCTATTTACAACTTCAGTTTGTCCATCCATTTGAGGATGACAAGTAGTAGATTACAACTTTATTGTGCAAAGTTTAGCCCATAAAGTAATCCATAAATAGAATCCCTCCTCTTCTTAGTCCTAGGCAACCCCAAAATAAAGTCCATAGAAATGTCAATCCAAGTTCTTTTAAGAATAGCACGCAAACGTGTTCTCAAAGTTCTATTTACAACTTCGGTTTGTCCATCTGTTTGAGGATGACAAGTAGTAGATTACAACTTTATTGTGCAAAGTTTAGCCCATAAAGTAATCCATAAATAGAATCCCTCCCCTTCTTAGTCCTAGGCAACCCCAAAATAAAGTCCATAGATTTGTCAATCCAAGTTCTTTTAAGAATAGCACGCAAACGTGTTCTCAAAGTTCTATTTACAACTTCAGTTTGTCCATCCGTTTGAGAATGACAAGTAGTAGATTACAACTTTATTGTGCAAAGTTTAGCCCATAAAATAATCCATAAATAGAATCCCTCCTCTTCTTAGTCCTAGGCAACCCCAAAATAAAGTCCATAGAAATGTCAATCCAAGTTCTTTTAAGAATAGCACGCAAAAGTGTTCCCAAAGTTCTATTTACAACTTCAGTTTGTCCATCCGTTTGAGGATGACAAGTAGTAGATTACAACTTTATTGTCCAAAGTTTAGCCCATAAAGTAATCCATAAATAGAATCCCTCCCCTTCTTAGTCCTAGGCAACATCAAAATAAAGTCCGTAGAAATGTCAATCCAAGTTCTTTTATGAATAGCACGCAAAAGTGTTCCCAAAGTTCTATTTACAACTTCAGTTTGTCCATCCCTTTGAGGATGACAAGTAGTAGATTACAACTTTATTGTGCAAAGTTTAGCCCATAAAGTAATCCATAAATAGAATCCCTCCCTTCTTAGTCCTAGGTGAAAGCGGACCGGTTACGGTGGCCGGAAACGCAACGGAAGCATAAATTTCGAAAAATAGCATAGAAATTTTCGGCCACCTTGATAATTTGTGCAACATTTACAAAAAAAACTAAAAACATGCATAGGATGTTTTAAGAAATATACCTATCAACTCCTTAGAGTTGATGAAATGGCTCCAACTTTGTTTTAAATAACAAAGCTCTTGTTTGGTGGACAAATTCTACAAGCTCACCTTCTTCTCCCCAAAGAATTAGGCCCACCACTCAACAAGGTAAATCCCCTCAAGTTTTGCACTAGAAAAACTTGAGGATTTTTCAAAGAGAATGATTTTCTTCCAAGAAAATAAAGAACAAAAGAGAAAGAAAAATGGAGAGAAAAATCTCCAAGAAATTTCGGCCAAGTGATGATAGTGGGAGTGTGGGAGAATAGCCTAGGTATTGTGAAAAGTTGTCTCTCAAAAGTTGCATGCCTTTTGAATATTTTATTAAAAAGTAATCAAGGCTCTTCACCTCCCAAGCATGCAATCCCTACATGTCTCACTTGTATATTATATGGTTTTTAACACATTAAAAACCATAGACTAAATTTTATTATCTCAAACACATTTGAGATAAATTAAATATTACTTGATTTTACTCAAGTCCCACTAGTTAAATAATTATTTAAATTGAGCTCTACAAGACTCAATATTATTTAATTAATTCAACACTTGAATTAATTTAATTATTTAGACTCTACTAGGTCTACTAGTGTTTAATTAATTCAACACTTGAATTAATTTAATTTAGTCCACAACAATGTTTATGAAAATCACAATTTTCAACTACATTATTTACTTGGCCAAATTTTAATCTTAGGAACACTTCCATAAATTAAAATTTATATTTCTCTCATAGAAGTCATACTTCTATTTTTCTTTACGCTTATAAACATATTTATAAGCCGTTCAACACATTGAACTATTTTACTTCTCTTCGGGATTTACAAAGCAAGTACTTGTGTGGCCCTCAATGGTTCATTGATACAACTAGCCGTGGGTTCACATCTCAATGTGATTCGGACTAAACATGTCCTTATTCGAGCATACCCCAATTGCTCCATTCTTACTTATCAACTCCTTGATAGTAAGAACGTCAGAACTCAAGTCTGATAGTACCCAACCAATCACGTTAAACGCCTAGCAGCATCGCTTACGTGATTCCCTAGGTATCACATGATAGTGCCTGCAAGAACCATTCAATTATGGTTAGCGTACAGTACGGTCCCTTCAGCTCATATATCCCGACCGATTCGACAACTATTGGTTTATCGAGAGTTGTCAATGAATCGATACTATGTGTCATGTCGTGGTTGCATCGATGGTGTAATCTATGAAACCCCTTTCATAATTACCACCATACTCTGATCAGAGATTTCAACCCACACATACATGATAAACACATAGGATATCCATACCCGTAGGTAAGCGGTGAATCCCCGACTACAATGCATCGACTCCTATATGTTTCGCCGTAACACCCAACCTTGCCACCTAATGACCCCATAAGAGTCGGTAAACAAGTCAAAGTGAAACGCTAGCACATAGAGTCTCAATGTTGTCCCGGGTCATAAGGACTAATTCTGTACAACCATAAACCAGGACTTTTCCACTCGATAAGTGAGAACCACTTGGAAAGTCCTTTTATGGAGGGTTGTTCAGTGCACTCTACAAGGAGCACCTATCTGCATGCTCGGACATCACAATGTCCCCTACCAATGAAACATGGTACTCACATCGCAGATACTAGTCTCTAACTCGAGCGGCCTTTATCCTTCTTAGTGGCGGCTGAATCGACTAGGAACAGTTTAGAATATACAGTATTCCAAATATGAGTTTCATGATACTCATCATATGAGCATCTCATATTCTTTCTACTATTTGTATATTCAAGGACTTTATCTATGCAACTAGCATGGGTATAAAGATAAAGATGCGCCAAATTAATAAATTCAAATATTATTAAAATAAAGATTGTTTATACAAAGAGTTTCATCGTGAACAGTCGGCCAACACTTGGCTCGACGTGCACCTACTCTAACAATCTCCCACTTGCACTAGAGCCAACTACCCATATACTTTAGACCCATTGATTCGCGATGCTTCTCGAATGATGGTCCTGGTAAAGGCTTGGTTAGTGGATCAGCAACATTATCTGCGGAGCCGACTTTGTCGATCGACACTTCTCCTCGTTCCACGATCTCTCTGAGGATGTGGTACTTTCTCAATACATGTTTGGACTTCTGATGAGACCTCGGCTCCTTCGCCTGAGCTATGGCTCCCGTGTTGTCGCACATCACCGGGATAGGAGCAACTCCATTTGGAATGACGCCCAACTCTTGGACGAAATTCCTAATCCAAACAGCCTCCTTTGCTGCAGCCGATGCAGCAATGTATTCTGCCTCAGTGGTGGAATCCGCAGTACTGTCTTGCTTGGAACTCTTCCAAGAGACAGCACCACCATTGAGCATGAATATGAATCCGGAGGTTGACTTCGAGTCATCAACATCGCTTTGGAAGCTAGAGTCGGTATAGCCTTCCAATTTTAGTTCTCCACCCCCATAGACCAAGAACAACTTATTGGTCCTTCTCAAATACTTGAGGATGTCTTTCACAGCTTTCCAGTGTGGAAGACCAGGGTTGGATTGATATCTACTCACTACACTTAGTGCAAATGCCACGTCAGGACGTGTAGATATCATCCCATACATGATACTACCAATAGCCGAAGCATACGGAATTCGTGTCATCGCCGCTATCTCTGCATCAGTCTTGGGAGACATAGACTTGGATAGGGACACGCCATGACACATTGGTAGATGTCCTCTCTTGGACTCATCCATCGAGAACCGCTTCACGATGGTATCAATGTATGTGGACTGGGTGAGACCAAGCAATCTTTTTGATCTATCTCTATAGATCTGTATTCCCAATACAAAAGATGCTTCACCCAAGTCCTGCATTGAGAACTTACTTGCTAACCATATCTTTGTTGATTGCAACATTCCTACATCATTCCCAATGAGTAGAATGTCATCAACATAAAGAACAAGGAATGTCACAGCACTCCCACTGACCTTCTTATACACACAGGGTTCCTCAGGATTCTTAGTAAAACCAAACTCTTTGATTGTACTATCGAATCTGAGGTTCCAGCTCCTAGATGCCTGCTTAAGACCATAAATAGATCTTTGAAGTTTGCATACCATATGCTCACTTCCGATAGATGTAAACCCTTCAGGTTGAGACATGTAAATCTCTTCCTTAATATCCCCATTAAGGAAGGCAGTCTTGACATCCATCTGCCATATCTCATAGTCATACCATGCAGCTATGGCTAGCAAAATCCTAATGGACTTGAACATCGCAACTGGAGAAAAGGTTTCCTCATAGTCAACACCTTGCCTTTGAGTATACCCTTTTGCTACCAGTCGCGCCTTGAAGGTCAATACCTTCCCATCCGCCCCAAGTTTCCTCTTGTAAATCCATTTACACCCTATGGGAACAATTCCCTCAGGTGGATCCACGAGATTCCACACTTGGTTCGAATGCATGGAATTCATCTCAGACTCCATTGCTTCAAGCCATTTGGATGAATCGGCATCAGATAACGCTTCCTTGAAGGTCCTTGGATCACATCCAAGATTAGGCTCATCATGGCCCTCTTCAAGAAGCAGACCATACCTCACAGGTGGTCTCGAGACTCTCTCGGTTCTTCTAGGAGCTTGTATCTCCTCACTTGGCTTCTCGGGTGTGGGTTCTACAACTGTGGGTGTCTCTCGAACCTCTTCGAGTTCTATCATCTCGCCTTTTCTATCCAATAGAAATTCCTTTTCCAAAAAGGTTGCGTTCCTAGAAACAAACACCTTTGTTTCTTGGGGATGATAGAAGTAATATCCAATTGAATTCTTTGGATATCCCACAAAGTAGCATAAAATGGATCGACTATCCAATTTATCTCCCACTGTCTGCTTCACATAAGCAGGACACCCCCATATTCTTAGATAAGAATACTTGGGAGGCTTACCCATCCATATCTCATATGGAGTCTTGTCAACTGCCTTTGTATGGACATTGTTCAACAACAGTGCCGCTGTTTCAAGCGCATATCCCCAAAAGGATGGCGGCAACTCCGTGAACCCCATCATAGACCGAACCATGTCCATCAAAGTCCGGTTACGACGCTCCGAAACACCATTTAACTGTGGTGTAGCGGGCGGAGTCCACTGCGAGAGAATCCCATTCTCTCTAAGATACTCTTGGAACTCGGCACTCAAGTACTCACCACCTCGATCCGATCGAAGTGTCTTGATGCTTCGTCCCAATTGCTTCTCTACTTCACTTCTGAATTCTTTGAACCTTTCAAAGGCTTCAGACTTGTATTTCATCAAATACACATACCCATACCTCGAATGGTCATCGGTAAAGGTGATGAAGTAGGCATGTCCATGCTTAGTGGTGATGCTAAGCGGACCGCACACATCGGTATGGATCAAATCCAATAACCCTTTGGCTCGCTCCGCATGGCCCTTAAAGGGAATTTTGGTCATCTTTCCTTTCAGACAGGATTCACAAGTCGTGAGAGCGTTAATATCAGACATATCAAACATGCCAACTCCCACTAGCTTGTTCATCCTTCTTAGGGATATATGACCTAATCGAGCATGCCATAATTGTGCCGAATTAAGAGTATCTTGTTTGCGCTTATTTGTTGTTGTTATCGTTTGGACATTGTTAAGTGGAATATCTTTTAATTTTAAGGTGTAGAGATTGTTTTCAAGTTCACCGGTACCAACTAAACATTCATTCTTGTAAATATTGCAAACACCTTTGCCAAATAAACAAGAATATCCATCAATATCAAGCATAGGAATGGAAATAATGTTTTTAATCAAGTCTGGTACAAATAAAACATCTCTTAATACAAACTTAAAATCATTGTTCAAAATTAAACAAACATCTCCTATGGCCTTGGCAGCAACTCTTGCTCCATTGCCCATCCTTAAGAAGGTCTCACCCTCTCGGAGCCTTCTACTTCTTCCCATCACCTGCAAATCGTTACAGAGATGTGAGCCACAGCCGGTATCCAATACCCAAGAAGTAGAGTTAATCGAGATATTTACTTCAATAAAGAACATACCTTTGGCAGAACCCTTCTGCGCAAGATATTCCCTGCAATTACGCCTCCAATGTCCAGGCTTCTTGCAGTGGTGACAGATGTCAACAGTCTTTTCAGCCTTCACTGGCGCGGCTGCCACTACGGGACTCGAAGTCTGCCTCTTCAAGGGCTCGCTCTTCTTGGTACGCTGGAAAGAACGCTTCTTTCCCTTCCCAGGTGGACCGGTCTTCGTGCCAGATGAAGAGCCCACAAAAAGAACCTGCTTCTCCTTCTTGATCGTGGACTCAAAGGTCACAAGCATGTTCACCAACTCTTCAAGGCTGGGCTCAAGCTTGTTCATGTTGAAGTTCACGACAAAAGGATCGAAAGAGCTGGGCAGTGACAACAGCAACACATCCGTGGTCAACTCCGATGGCAAGATCAAATCCATGCCTACGAGCTTGTCCACGAGCCCAATCAACTTTAGGCCATGCTCATGGACCGAAGTCCCATCTCGCATGCGTAAAGTGATGAGCTCCTTCACTGTGGCATGCCTCAAAGGCCGAGTCTGCTCACCGAAGAGCTCCTTGAGGTGCATATGAATGTCAGCAGCATTCTTAGCATCCTCGAATCGCCTTTGCAGCTCATCGTTCATCGAAGCCTGCATATAACACTTCGCCTTCAAGTCATGGTCGCACCAATCCTTGTAGGTCTGCAATTCCTCAGGAGTGCAGCCTATAGGAGCCTCAGCAGGGGGCGCCTCAGTAAGTGTATATGCGATCTTCTCCGAGTTTAGGACAATCTTTAAATTTCTTAGCCAAGTGATATAGTTTGGTCCGGTTAGAATGTGTTTTTCGAGAATGACCGAAAACGGGTTGCGAATTGATGACATGTCAAAGATTGTACTGAAAAGTAAAACAGATAAATGTTAATGACTATTTTAAAATATTTAATAAGATATAAAGTTTGGACTTTTACTTTATAAATAATCGCTCCCACTGTTTTGACATTTTCACTACCCTCTAGTGAAAACGGGAAACACTTTCCTCAGAAGGTACGTAAGGTCCAATTAGCGAATTGTGATCCCGAATAATATCGGCCATCATAATTCCTAAAAGGTAGTTTCCAATTGCATCGCCATGCAACCCTCTACGTATACTTTTGTCTCACGTTTGATTAGGACCCAATAATATGACGTCGTTCATCTTTACGTGTCAAGCCTAACCCATCGATATTGAACCTTAATGGACGGTCGCCATGAGTTCCCTCAATAATATGAGCCGAAATCATGGGAGTTCCACGTAGTTCACATCACAATGTCAATGGATGTCACAGCTTTCCGGCACCCAAGGCTCCCCCAATAATATGAGCCGAGCCCCGAGTACGGGTAGCGTTCATCATGCATCCATTGTCGATGGAAGACAAGGAAATTATAAACAAATTTATAATTCCCCTTTTCGGACTTGATATTAATTTTGAATCTTATTCAAAATGAGGGTTTTTAATTTTGAAAGGTCTCATCATTAATTTTATTTTAAAAGCTCGCCATGTTTGATCGTATGTTTGCCGGATTCATGCAACTTTGTTATTATAATAATAATAACGCACATACTCATTATTTATAACATATCATGCATATATTATAAATAGAAAACAGTACAAGGATGATCAATCGCCCCAAAACTAATGGCCCGTGTGAGCCAAACACGGGCCTAGGTCCAATCCTTGGGTAAATGCAGGGATGCAATGCAACTAAATTATTACATTAGCATCCAATATTACATGTCTTCGATCTTCATAATCACCAAGGCCACCATCTTCCAATCTTGATCTTCCACTATTCTAATATTTACAATTAAATATCCATGGCACATAGGGATACATCTCATGGGGGGTGGGAACGGGCCATAAACCAAGCCCACTTTATAAATTGATAATTATTACAATCATACAACACAAATATCCTAGCATACACCTAGCAAATTGGGCTTGGGCTTTTGATCATCCTTCATGCATAATATCACATATCATACACCATCAATTAATTATCACTATAATTAATTGATCCAATATTATATATCTTGATCCAATCACTAACCGCCACAATTATAAATTAAATTAACAAAGTATACAAACACCTTTGTCTACTTTCAAATTAATTTATTTATAATCGAATTTCTTGTAAATCACAATTTACTATAAATAATTAAAGTCCAACTTCAATTATTTATTTTATGAGAAAATATGTGCAACAATTGTAAATTTGAACTTAAGGGCCCAAAAACCATTTTTCACCAAAAATATTTAGGCCCATTTAAATTTCACAAATTATGTTGGCCATCCAATGGCCCAACATCTCAAGGCCCATGACACTAAGATTGTCCAAAACACTTTTGGAAACCCTAGCCGTCATCGCCGTCGCCGGAGCTCCGTCGCCGGATTCCGGCAACAACAAAAAAATTTTTTTATTTTATTTTAAAAGCTGGATTTATTCGGGCAGCCCCTCGGGCTGCCCTTTGCTGCCCGAAATTTCAGGGCAGCTCGGGCAGCCCTCGGGCAGCAACATGCTGCCCGAAAAATCATTTCATTTTTTTTTTTTTGTTTTTCTTCAAAATTTTCGGCCCTTTGATTTTCTTGCACAAAAAATCTCAAACGGTTAGAAATCGATCTCAACATAACATTATGCAAATATTACACAAAAATCGTAACCTTAGCTCGGATACCACTTGAAAGCGGACCGGTTACGGTGGCCGGAAACGCAACGGAAGCATAAATTTCGAAAAATAGCATAGAAATTTTCGGCCACCTTGATAATTTGTGCAACATTTACAAAAAAACTAAAAACATGCATAGGATGTTTTAAGAAATATACCTATCAACTCCTTAGAGTTGATGAAATGGCTCCAACTTTGTTTTAAATAACAAAGCTCTTGTTTGGTGGACAAATCTACAAGCTCACCTTCTTCTCCCCAAAGAATTAGGCCCACCACTCAACAAGGTAAATCCCCTCAAGTTTTGCACTAGAAAAACTTGAGGATTTTTCAAAGAGAATGATTTTCTTCCAAGAAAATGAAGAACAAAAGAGAAAGAAAAATGGAGAGAAAAATCTCCAAGAAATTTCGGCCAAGTGATGATAGTGGGAGTGTGGGAGAATAGCCTAGGTATTGTGAAAAGTTGTCTCTCAAAAGTTGCATGCCTTTTGAATATTTTATTAAAAAGTAATCAAGGCTCTTCACCTCCCAAGCATGATATCCCTACATGTCTCACTTGTATATTATATGGTTTTTAACACATTAAAAACCATAGACTAAATTTTATTATCTCAAACACATTTGAGATAAATTAAATATTACTTGATTTTACTCAAGTCCCACTAGTTAAATAATTATTTAAATTGAGCTCTACAAGACTCAATATTATTTAATTAATTCAACACTTGAATTAATTTAATTATTTAGACTCTACTAGGTCTACTAGTGTTTAATTAATTCAACACTTGAATTAATTTAATTTAGTCCACAACAATGTTTATGAAAATCACAATTTTCAACTACATTATTTACTTGGCCAAATTTTAATCTTAGGAACACTTCCATAAATTAAAATTTATATTTCTCTCATAGAAGTCATACTTCTATTTTTCTTTACGCTTATAAACATATTTATAAGCCGTTCAACACATTGAACTATTTTACTTCTCTTCGGGATTTACAAAGCAAGTACTTGTGTGGCCCTCAATGGTTCATTGATACAACTAGCCGTGGGTTCACATCTCAATGTGATTCGGACTAAACATGTCCTTATTCGAGCATACCCCAATTGCTCCATTCTTACTTATCAACTCCTTGATAGTAAGAACGTCAGAACTCAAGTCTGATAGTACCCAACCAATCACGTTAAACGCCTAGCAGCATCGCTTACGTGATTCCCTAGGTATCACATGATAGTGCCTGCAAGAACCATTCAATTATGGTTAGCGTACAGTACGGTCCCTTCAGCTCATATATCCCGACCGATTCGACAACTATTGGTTTATCGAGAGTTGTCAATGAATCGATACTATGTGTCATGTCGTGGTTGCATCGATGGTGTAATCTATGAAACCCCTTTCATAATTACCACCATACTCTGATCAGAGATTTCAACCCACACATACATGATAAACACATAGGATATCCATACCCGTAGGTAAGCGGTGAATCCCCGACTACAATGCATCGACTCCTATATGTTTCGCCGTAACACCCAACCTTGCCACCTAATGACCCCATAAGAGTCGGTAAACAAGTCAAAGTGAAACGCTAGCACATAGAGTCTCAATGTTGTCCCGGGTCATAAGGACTAATTCTGTACAACCATAAACCAGGACTTTTCCACTCGATAAGTGAGAACCACTTGGAAAGTCCTTTTATGGAGGGTTGTTCAGTGCACTCTACAAGGAGCACCTATCTGCATGCTCGGACATCACAATGTCCCCTACCAATGAAACATGGTACTCACATCGCAGATACTAGTCTCTAACTCGAGCGGCCTTTATCCTTCTTAGTGGCGGCTGAATCGACTAGGAACAGTTTAGAATATACAGTATTCCAAATATGAGTTTCATGATACTCATCATATGAGCATCTCATATTCTTTCTACTATTTGTATATTCAAGGACTTTATCTATGCAACTAGCATGGGTATAAAGATAAAGATGCGCCAAATTAATAAATTCAAATATTATTAAAATAAAGATTGTTTATACAAAGAGTTTCATCGTGAACAGTCGGCCAACACTTGGCTCGACGTGCACCTACTCTAACACTAGGCAACCCCAAAATAAAGTCCATAGAAATATCAATCCAAGTTCTTTTTAAGAATAGCACGCAAAAGTGTTCCCAAAGTTCTATTGACAACTTCAGTTTGTCCATCCGTTTGAGGATGACAAGTAGTAGATTACAACAATATTGAGCAAAGTTTAGCCCATAAAGTAATCCAAAAATAGAATCCCTCCCCTTCTTAGTCCTAGGCAACCCCAAAATAAAGTCCATAGAAATTTCAATCCAAGTTCTTTTAAGAATAGCACGCAAAAGTTTTCCCAAAGTTCTATTTACAACTTCAGTTTGTCCATCCGTTTGAGGATGACAAGTAGTAGATTACAACTTTATTGTGCAAAGTTTAGCCCATAAAGTAATCCATAAATAGAATCCCTCCCCTTCTTAGACCTAGGCAACCCCAAAATAAAGTCCATAGAAATGTCAATCCAAGTTCTTTTTAAGAATAGCACGCAAAAGTGTTCCCAAAGTTCTATTGACAACTTCAGTTTGTCCATCCGTTTGAGGATGACAAGTAGTAGATTACAACAATATTGAGCAAAGTTTAGCCCATAAAGTAATCCAAAAATAGAATCCCTCCCCTTCTTAGTCCTAGGCAACCCCAAAATAAAGTCCATAGAAATATCAATCCAAGTTCTTTTTAAGAATAGCACGCAAAAGTGTTCCCAAAGTTCTATTTACAACTTCAGTTTGTCCATCCGTTTGAGGATGAAAAGTAGTAGATTACAACTTTATTGTGCAAAGTTTAGCCCATAAAGTAAACCATAAATAGAATCCCTCCCCTTCTTAGTCCTAGGCAACCCCAAAATAAAGTCCATAGAAATGTCAATCCAAGTTCTTTTAAGAATAGCACGCAAAAGTGTTCCCAAAGTTCTATTTACAACTTCAGTTTGTCCATCCGTTTGAGGATGACAAGTAGTAGATTACAATTTTATTGTGCAAAGTTTAGCCCATAAAGTAATCCATAAATAGAATCCCTCCCCTTCTTAGTCCTAGGCAACCCCAAAATAAGTCCATAGAAATGTCAATCCAAGTTCTTTTAAGAATAGCACGCAAACGTGTTCTCAAAGTTCTATTTACAACTTCGGTTTGTCCATCCGTTTGAGGATGACAAGTAGTAGATTACAACTTTATTGTGCAAAGTTTAGCCCATAAAGTAATCCATAAATAGAATCCCTCCCCTTCTTAGTCCTAGGAAACCCCAAAATAAAGTCCATAGAAATGTCAATCCAAGTTCTTTTAAGAATAGCACGCAAAAGTGTTCCCAAAGTTCTATTTACAACTAGTTTGTCCATCCGTTTGAGGATGACAAGTAGTAGATTACAACTTTATTGTGCAAAGTTTAGCCCATAAAGTAATCCATAAATTGAATCCCTCCCCTTCTTAGTCCTAGGCAACCCCAAAATAAAGTCCATAGAAATGTCAATCCAAGTTCTTTTAAGCATAGCACGCAAACGTGTTCTCAAAGTTCTATTTACAACTTTAGTTTGTCCATCCGTTTGAGGATGACAAGTAGTAGATTACAACTTTATTGTGCAAAGTTTAGCCCATAAAGTAATCCATAAATAGAATCCCTCCTCTTCTTAGTCCTAGGCAACCCAAAAATAAAGTCCATAGAAATGTCAATCCAAGTTCTTTTAAGAATAGCACGCAAACGTGTTCTCAAAGTTCTATTTACAACTTCGGTTTGTCCATCCGTTTGAGGATGACAAGTAGTAGATTACAACTTTATTGTGCAAAGTTTAGCCCATAAAGTAATCCATAAATAGAATCCCTCCTCTTCTTAGTCCTAGGCAACCCCAAAATTTAGTCCATAGAAATGTCAATCCAAGTTCTTTTAAGAATAGCACGCAAAAGTGTTCCCAAAGTTCTATTTACAACTTCTGTTTGTCCATCCGTTTGAGGATGACAAGTAGTAGATTACAACTTTATCGTGCAAAGTTTAGCCCATAAAGTAATCCATAAATAGAATCCCTCCCCTTCTTAGTCCTAGGCAACCCCAAAATAAAGTCCATAGAAATGTCAATCCAAGTTCTTTTAAGAATAGCACGCAAACGTGTTCTCAAAGTTCTATTTAGAACTTCAGTTTGTCCATCTGTTTGAGAATGACAAGTAGTAGATTACGACTTTATTGTGCAAAGTTTAGCCCATAAAATAATCCATAAATAGAATCCCTCCTCTTCTTAGTCCTAGGCAACCCCAAAATAAAGTCCATAGAAATGTCAATCCAAGTTCTTTTAAGAATAGCACGCAAAAGTGCTCCCAAAGTTCTATTTACAACTTCAGTTCTGTGGACTTTATTTTGGGGTTGCCTAGGACTAAGAGGGGACGGATTCTATTTATGGATTACTTTATGTCAGTCCAAGTTCTTTTAAGAATAGCACGCAAAAGTGTTCCCAAAGTAATATTTACAACTTCGGTTTGTCCATCCGTTTTAGGATGACAAGTAGTAGATTACAACTTTATTGTGCAAAGTTTAGCCCATAAAGTAATCCAAAAATAAAATCCCTCCCCTTCTTAGTCCTAGGCAACCCCAAAATAAAGTCCATAGAAATATCAATCCAAGTTCTTTTTAAGAATAGCTCGCAAAAGTGTTCCCAAAGTTCTATTTACAACTTCAGTTTGTCCATCCGTTTGAGGATGACAAGTAGTAGATTACAACTTTATTGTGCAAAGTTTAGCCCATAAAGTAATCCATAAATAGAATCCCTCCCCTTCTTAGTCCAAGGCAACCTCAAAATAAAGTCCATAGAAATGTCAATCCAAGTTCTTTTAAGAATAGCACGCAAACGTGTTCTCAAAGTTCTATTTACAACTTCAGTTTGTCCATCCGTTTGAGGATGACAAGTAGTAGATTACAACTTTATTGTGCAAAGTTTAGCCCATAAAGTAATCCATAAATAGAATCCCTCCCCTTCTTAGTCCTAGGCAACCCCAAAATAAAGTCCATAGAAATATCAATCCAAGTTCTTTTTAAGAATAGCTCGCAAAAGTGTTCCCAAAGTTCTATTTACAACTTCAGTTTGTCCATCCGTTTGAGGATGAAAAGTAGTAGATTACAACTTTATTGTGCAAAGTTTAGCCCATAAAGTAATCCATAAATAGAATCCCTCCCCTTCTTAGTCCAAGGCAACCTCAAAATAAAGTCCATAGAAATGTCAATCCAAGTTCTTTTAAGAATAGCACGCAAAAGTGTTCCCAAAGTTCTATTTACAACTTCAGTTTGTCCATCCGTTTGAGGATGACAAGTAGTAGATTACAACTTTATTGTGCAAAGTTTAGCCCATAAAGTAATCCATAAATAGAATCCCTCCCCTTCTTAGTCCTAGGCAACCCCAAAATAAGTCCATAGAAATGTCAATCCAAGTTCTTTTAAGAATAGCACGCAAACGTGTTCTCAAAGTTCTATTTACAACTTCGGTTTGTCCATCCGTTTGAGGATGACAAGTAGTAGATTACAACTTTATTGTGCCAAGTTTAGCCCATAAAGTAATCCATAAATAGAATCCCTCCCCCTTCTTAGTCCTAGGCAACCCCAAAATAAAGTCCATAGAAATGTCAATCCAAGTTCTTTTAAGAATAGCACGCAAAAGTGTTCCCAAAGTTCTATTTACAACTTCAGTTTGTCCATCCGTTTGAGGATGACAAGTAGTAGATTACAACTTTATTGTGCAAAGTTTAGCCCATAAAGTAATCCATAAATAGAATCCCTCCTCTTCTTAGTCCTAGGCAACCCCAAAATAAAGTCCATAGAAATGTCAATCCAAGTTCTTTTAAGAATAGCACGCAAACGTGTTCTAAAAGTTCTATTTACAACTTCGGTTTGTCCATCCGTTTGAGGATGACAAGTAGTAGATTACAACTTTATTGTGCAAAGTTTAGCCCATAAAGTAATCCATAAATAGAATCCCTCCCCTTCTTAGTCCTAGGCAACCCCAAAATAAAGTCCATAGAAATGTCAATCCAAGTTCTTTTAAGAATAGCACGCAAACGTGTTCTCAAAGTTCTATTTACAACTTCAGTTTGTCCATCCGTTTGAGAATGACAAGTAGTAGATTACAACTTTATTGTGCAAAGTTTAGCCCATAAAAGTAATCCATAAATAGAATCCCTCCTCTTCTTAGTCCTAGGCAACCCCAAAATAAGTCCATAGAAATGTCAATCCAAGTTCTTTTAAGAATAGCACGCAAACGTGTTCTCAAAGTTCTATTTACAACTTCGGTTTGTCCATCCGTTTGAGGATGACAAGTAGTAGATTACAACTTTATTGTGCCAAGTTTAGCCCATAAAGTAATCCATAAATAGAATCCCTCCCCTTCTTAGTCCTAGGCAACCCCAAAATAAAGTCCATAGAAATGTCAATCCAAGTTCTTTTAAGAATAGCACGCAAAAGTGTTCCCAAAGTTCTATTTACAACTTCAGTTTGTCCATCCGTTTGAGGATAACAAGTAGTAGATTACAACTTTATTGTGCAAAGTTTAGCCCATAAAGTAATCCATAAATAGAATCCCTCCCCTTCTTAGTCCTAGGCAACCCCAAAATAAAGTCCATAGAAATGTCAATCCAAGTTCTTTTAAGAATAGCACGCAAAAGTGTTCCCAAAGTTCTATTTACAACTTCAGTTTGTCCATCCGTTTGAGGATGACAAGTAGTAGATTACAACTTTATTGTGCAAAGTTTAGCCCATAAAGTAATCCATAAATAGAATCCCTCCCCTTCTTAGTCCTAGGCAACCCCAAAATAAAGTCCATAGAAATGTCAATCCAAGTTCTTTTAAGAATAGCACGCAAACGTGTTCTCAAAGTTCTATTTACAACTTCGGTTTGTCCATCCGTTTGAGGATGACAAGTAGTAGATTACAACTTTATTGTGCAAAGTTTAGCCCATAAAGTAATCCATAAATAGAATCCCTCCCCTTCTTAGTCCTAGGCAACCCCAAAATAAAGTCCATAGAAATGTCAATCCAAGTTCTTTTAAGAATAGCACGCAAAAGTGTTCCCAAAGTTCTATTGACAACTTCAGTTTGTCCATCCGTTTGAGGATGACAAGTAGTAGATTACAACAATATTGAGCAAAGTTTAGCCCATAAAGTAATCCAAAAATAGAATCCCTCCCCTTCTTAGTCCTAGGCAACCCCAAAATAAAGTCCATAGAAATGTCAATCCAAGTTCTTTTAAGAATAGCACGCAAAAGTGTTCCCAAAGTTCTATTTACAACTTCAGTTTGTCCATCCGTTTGAGGATGACAAGTAGTAGATTACAACTTTATTGTGCAAAGTTTAGCCCATAAAGTAATCCATAAATAGAATCCCTCCCCTTCTTAGTCCTAGGCAACCCCAAAATAAAGTCCATAGAAATGTCAATCCAAGTTCTTTTAAGAATAGCACGCAAAAGTGTTCCCAAAGTTCTATTTACAACTTCAGTTTGTCCATCCGTTTGAGGATGACAAGTAGTAGATTACAACATATTGAGCAAAGTTTAGCCCATAAAGTAATCCAAAAATAGAATCCCTCCCCTTCTTAGTCCTAGGCAACCCCAAAATAAAGTCCATAGAAATGTCAATCCAAGTTCTTTTAAGAATAGCACGCAAAAGTGTTCCCAAAGTTCTATTTACAACTTCAGTTTGTCCATCCGTTTGAGGATGACAAGTAGTAGATTACAACTTTATTGTGCAAAGTTTAGCCCATAAAGTAATCCATAAATAGAATCCCTCCCCTTCTTAGTCCTAGGCAACCCCAAAATAAAGTCCATAGAAATGTCAATCCAAGTTCTTTTAAGAATAGCACGCAAAAGTGTTCCCAAAGTTCTATTTACAACTTCAGTTTGTCCATCCGTTTGAGGATGACAAGTAGTAGATTACAACTTTATTGTGCAAAGTTTAGCCCATAAAGTAATCCATAAATAGAATCCCTCCCCTTCTTAGTCCTAGGCAACCCCAAAATAAAGTCCATAGAAATGTCAATCCAAGTTCTTTTAAGAATAGCACGCAAACGTGTTCTCAAAGTTCTATTTACAACTTCAGTTTGTCCATCCGTTTGAGGATGACAAGTAGTAGATTACAACTTTATTGTGCAAAGTTTAGCCCATAAAGTAATCCATAAATAGAATCCCTCCCCTTCTTAGTCCTAGGCAACCCCAAAATAAAGTCCATAGAAATGTCAATCCAAGTTCTTTTAAGAATAGCACGCAAACGTGTTCTCAAAGTTCTATTTACAACTTCAGTTTGTCCATCCGTTTGAGGATGACAAGTAGTAGATTACAACTTATTGTGCAAAGTTTAGCCCATAAAGTAATCCATAAATAGAATCCCTCCCTTCTTAGTCCTAGGCAACCCCAAAATAAAGTCCATAGAAATGTCAATCCAAGTTCTTTTAAGAATAGCACGCAAAAGTGTTCCCAAAGTTCTATTTACAACTTCAGTTTGTCCATCCGTTTGAGGATGACAAGTAGTAGATTACAACTTTATTGTGCAAAGTTTAGCCCATAAAGTAATCCATAAATAGAATCCCTCCCCTTCTTAGTCCTAGGCAACCCCAAAATAAAGTCCATAGAAATGTCAATCCAAGTTCTTTTAGAATAGCACGCAAAAGTGTTCCCAAAGTTCTATTTACAACTTCAGTTTGTCCATCCGTTTGAGGATGACAAGTAGTAGATTACAACTTTATTGTGCAAAGTTTAGCCCATAAAGTAATCCATAAATAGAATCCCTCCCCTTCTTAGTCCTAGGCAACCCCAAAATAAAGTCCATAGAAATGTCAATCCAAGTTCTTTTAAGAATAGCACGCAAAAGTGTTCCCAAAGTTCTATTTACAACTTCAGTTTGTCCATCCGTTTGAGGATGACAAGTAGTAGATTACAACATTATTGTGCAAAGTTTAGCCCATAAAGTAATCCATAAATAGAATCCCTCCCCTTCTTAGTCCTAGGCAACCCCAAAATAAAGTCCATAGAAATGTCAATCCAAGTTCTTTTAAGAATAGCACGCAAAAGTGTTCCCAAAGTTCTATTTACAACTTCAGTTTGTCCATCCGTTTGAGGATGACAAGTAGTAGATTACAACTTTATTGTGCAAAGTTTAGCCCATAAAGTAATCCATAAATAGAATCCCTCCCCTTCTTAGTCCTAGGCAACCCCAAAATAAGTCCATAGAAATGTCAATCCAAGTTCTTTTAAGAATAGCACGCAAAAGTGTTCTCAAAGTTCTATTTACAACTTCAGGTTTGTCCATCCGTTTGAGGATGACAAGTAGTAGATTACAACTTATTGTGCAAAGTTTAGCCCATAAAGTAATCCATAAATAGAATCCCTCCCCTTCTTAGTCCTAGGCAACCCCAAAATAAAGTCCATAGAAATGTCAATCCAAGTTCTTTTAAGAATAGCACGCAAAAGTGTTCCCAAAGTTCTATTTACAACTTCAGTTTGTCCATCCGTTTGAGGATGACAAGTAGTAGATTACAACTTTATTGTGCAAAGTTTAGCCCATAAAGTAATCCATAAATAGAATCCCTCCCCTTCTTAGTCCTAGGCAACCCCAAAATAAAGTCCATAGAAATGTCAATCCAAGTTCTTTTAAGAATAGCACGCAAAAGTGTTCCCAAAGTTCTATTTACAACTTCAGTTTGTCCATCCGTTTGAGGATGACAAGTAGTAGATTACAACTTTATTGTGCAAAGTTTAGCCCATAAAGTAATCCATAAATAGAATCCCTCCCCTTCTTAGTCCTAGGCAACCCCAAAATAAAGTCCATAGAAATGTCAATCCAAGTTCTTTTAAGAATAGCACGCAAAAGTGTTCTCAAAGTTCTATTTACAACTTCAGTTTGTCCATCCGTTTGAGGATGACAAGTAGTAGATTACAACTTTATTGTGCAAAGTTTAGCCCATAAAGTAATCCATAAATAGAATCCCTCCCCTTCTTAGTCCTAGGCAACCCCAAAATAAAGTCCATAGAAATGTCAATCCAAGTTCTTTTAAGAATAGCACGCAAAAGTGTTCCCAAAGTTCTATTTACAACTTCAGTTTGTCCATCCGTTTGAGGATGACAAGTAGTAGATTACAACTTTATTGTGCAAAGTTTAGCCCATAAAGTAATCCATAAATAGAATCCCTCCCCTTCTTAGTCCTAGGCAACCCCAAAATAAAGTCCATAGAAATGTCAATCCAAGTTCTTTTAAGAATAGCACGCAAAAGTGTTCCCAAAGTTCTATTTACAACTTCAGTTTGTCCATCCGTTTGAGGATGACAAGTAGTAGATTACAACAATTATTGAGCAAAGTTTAGCCCATAAAGTAATCCATAAATAGAATCCCTCCCCTTCTTAGTCCTAGGCAACCCAAAATAAAGTCCATAGAAATGTCAATCCAAGTTCTTTTAAGAATAGCACGCAAACGTGTTCTCAAAGTTCTATTTACAACTTCAGTTTGTCCATCCGTTTGAGGATGACAAGTAGTAGATTACAACTTTATTGTGCAAAGTTTAGCCCATAAAGTAATCCATAAATAGAATCCCTCCCCTTCTTAGTCCTAGGCAACCCCAAAATAAAGTCCATAGAAATGTCAATCCAAGTTCTTTTAAGAATAGCACGCAAACGTGTTCTCAAAGTTCTATTTACAACTTCGGTTTGTCCATCCGTTTGAGGATGACAAGTAGTAGATTACAACTTTATTGTGCAAAGTTTAGCCCATAAAGTAATCCATAAATAGAATCCCTCCCCTTCTTAGTCCTAGGCAACCCCAAAATAAAGTCCATAGAAATGTCAATCCAAGTTCTTTTAAGAATAGCACGCAAACGTGTTCTCAAAGTTCTATTTACAACTTCAGTTTGTCCATCCGTTTGAGGATGACAAGTAGTAGATTACAACTTTATTGTAGCAAAGTTTAGCCCATAAAGTAATCCATAAATAGAATCCCTCCTCTTCTTAGTCCTAGGCAACCCCAAAATAAAGTCCATAGAAATGTCAATCCAAGTTCTTTTAAGAATAGCACGCAAAAGTGTTCCCAAAGTTCTATTTACAACTTCAGTTTGTCCATCCGTTTGAGGATGACAAGTAGTAGATTACAACTTTATTGTGCAAAGTTTAGCCCATAAAGTAATCCATAAATAGAATCCCTCCCCTTCTTAGTCCTAGGCAACCTCAAAATAAAGTCCATAGAAATGTCAATCCAAGTTCTTTTAAGAATAGCACGCAAAAGTGTTCCCAAAGTTCTATTTACAACTTCAGTTTGTCCATCCTTTTGAGGATGACAAGTAGTAGATTACAACTTTATTGTGCAAAGTTTAGCCCATAAAGTAATCCATAAATAGAATCCCTCCCCTTCTTAGTCCTAGGCAACCCCAAAATAAAGTCCATAGAAATGTCAATCCAAGTTCTTTTAAGAATAGCACGCAAAAGTGTTCCCAAAGTTCTATTGACAACTTCAGTTTGTCCATCCGTTTGAGGATGACAAGTAGTAGATTACAACAATATTGAGCAAAGTTTAGCCCATAAAGTAATCCAAAAATAGAATCCCTCCCCTTCTTAGTCCTAGGCAACCCCAAAATAAAGTCCATAGAAATGTCAATCCAAGTTCTTTTAAGAATAGCACGCAAAAGTTTTCCCAAAGTTCTATTTACAACTTCAGTTTGTCCATCCGTTTGAGGATGACAAGTAGTAGATTACAACTTTATTGTGCAAAGTTTAGCCCATAAAGTAATCCATAAATAGAATCCCTCCCCTTCTTAGTCCTAGGCAACCCCAAAATAAAGTCCATAGAAATGTCAATCCAAGTTCTTTTTAAGAATAGCACGCAAAAGTGTTCCCAAAGTTCTATTGACAACTTCAGTTTGTCCATCCGTTTGAGGATGACAAGTAGTAGATTACAACAATATTGAGCAAAGTTTAGCCCATAAAGTAATCCAAAATAGAATCCCTCCCCTTCTTAGTCCTAGGCAACCCCAAAATAAAGTCCATAGAAATATCAATCCAAGTTCTTTTTAAGAATAGCACGCAAAAGTGTTCCCAAAGTTCTATTTACAACTTCAGTTTGTCCATCCGTTTGAGGATGAAAAGTAGTAGATTACAACTTTATTGTGCAAAGTTTAGCCCATAAAGTAAACCATAAATAGAATCCCTCCCCTTCTTAGTCCTAGGCAACCCCAAAATAAAGTCCATAGAAATGTCAATCCAAGTTCTTTTAAGAATAGCACGCAAAAGTGTTCCCAAAGTTCTATTTACAACTTCAGTTTGTCCATCCGTTTGAGGATGACAAGTAGTAGATTACAACTTTATTGTGCAAAGTTTAGCCCATAAAGTAATCCATAAATAGAATCCCTCCCCTTCTTAGTCCTAGGCAACCCCAAAATAAGTCCATAGAAATGTCAATCCAAGTTCTTTTAAGAATAGCACGCAAACGTGTTCTCAAAGTTCTATTTACAACTTCGGTTTGTCCATCCGTTTGAGGATGACAAGTAGTAGATTACAACTTTATTGTGCAAAGTTTTAGCCCATAAAGTAATCCATAAATAGAATCCCTCCCCTTCTTAGTCCTAGGCAACCCCAAAATAAAGTCCATAGAAATGTCAATCCAAGTTCTTTTAAGAATAGCACGCAAAAGTGTTCCCAAAGTTCTATTTACAACTTCAGTTTGTCCATCCGTTTGAGGATGACAAGTAGTAGATTACAACTTTATTGTGCAAAGTTTAGCCCATAAAGTAATCCATAAATTGAATCCCTCCCCTTCTTAGTCCTAGGCAACCCCAAAATAAAGTCCATAGAAATGTCAATCCAAGTTCTTTTAAGCATAGCACGCAAACGTGTTCTCAAAGTTCTATTTACAACTTCAGTTTGTCCATCCGTTTGAGGATGACAAGTAGTAGATTACAACTTTATTGTGCAAAGTTTAGCCCATAAAGTAATCCATAAATAGAATCCCTCCTCTTCTTAGTCCTAGGCAACCCCAAAATAAAGTCCATAGAAATGTCAATCCAAGTTCTTTTAAGAATAGCACGCAAACGTGTTCTCAAAGTTCTATTTACAACTTCGGTTTGTCCATCCGTTTGAGGATGACAAGTAGTAGATTACAACTTATTGTGCAAAGTTTAGCCCATAAAGTAATCCATAAATAGAATCCCTCCCTCTTCTTAGTCCTAGGCAACCCCAAAATAAGTCCATAGAAATGTCAATCCAAGTTCTTTTAAGAATAGCACGCAAAAGTGTTCCCAAAGTTCTATTTACAACTTTAGTTTGTCCATCCGTTTGAGGATGACAAGTAGTAGATTACAACTTATTGTGCAAAGTTTAGCCCATAAAGTAATCCATAAATAGAATCCCTCCCCTTCTTAGTCCTAGGCAACCCCAAAATAAAGTCCATAGAAATGTCAATCAAAGTTCTTTTAAGAATAGCACGCAAAAGTGTTCTCAAAGTTCTATTTAGAACTTCAGTTTGTCCATCCGTTTGAGGATGACAAGTAGTAGATTACAACTTTATTGTGCAAAGTTTAGCCCATAAAGTAATTCATAAATAGAATCCTCCTCTTCTTAGTCCTAGGCAACCCCAAAATAAAGTCCATAGAAATGTCAATCCATAGTTCTTTTAAGAAAGCACGCAAAAGTGTTCCCAAAGTTCTATTGACAACTTAGTTTGTCCATCCGTTTGAGGATGACAAGTAGGTAGATTACAACAATATTGAGCAAAGTTTAGCCCATAAAGTAATCCAAAAATAGAATCCCTCCCCTTCTTAGTACTAGGCAACCCCAAAATAAAGTCAATAGAAATGTCAATCCAAGTTCTTTTTAAGAATAGCACGCAAAAGTGTTCCCAAAGTTCTATTACAACTTCAGTTTGTCCATCCGTTTGAGGATGACAAGTAGTAGATTACAACATTATTGTGCAAAGTTTAGCCCATAAAGTAATCCAAAAATAGAATCCCTCCCCTTCTTAGTCCTAGGCAACCCCAAAATAAAAGTCCATAGAAATATCAATCCAAGTTCTTTTTAAGAATAGCACGCAAAAGTGTTCCCAAAGTTCTATTTACAACTTCAGTTTGTCCATCCGTTTGAGGATGACAAGTAGTAGATTACAACTTTATTGTGCAAAGTTTAGCCCATAAAGTAATCCATAAATAGAATCCCTCCCCTTCTTAGTCCAAGGCAACCTCAAAATAAAGTCCATAGAAATGTCAATCCAAGTTCTTTTAAGAATAGCACGCAAACGTGTTCTCAAAGTTCTATTTACAACTTCAGTTTGTCCATCCGTTTGAGGATGACAAGTAGTAGATTACAACTTTATTGTGCAAAGTTTAGCCCATAAAGTAATCCATAAATAGAATCCCTCCCCTTCTTAGTCCTAGGCAACCCCAAAATAAAGTCCATAGAAATATCAATCCAAGTTCTTTTAAGAATAGCTCGCAAAAGTGTTCCCAAAGTTCTATTTACAACTTCAGTTTGTCCATCCGTTTGAGGATGAAAAGTAGTAGATTACAACTTATTGTGCAAAGTTTAGCCCATAAAGTAATCCATAAATAGAATCCCTCCCCTTCTTAGTCCAAGGCAACCCCAAAATAAAGTCCATAGAAATGTCAATCCAAGTTCTTTTAAGAATAGCACGCAAAAGTGTTCCCAAAGTTCTATTTACAACTTCAGTTTGTCCATCCGTTTGAGGATGACAAGTAGTAGATTACAACTTTATTGTGCAAAGTTTAGCCCATAAAGTAATCCATAAATAGAATCCCTCCCCTTCTTAGTCCTAGGCAACCCCAAAATAAGTCCATAGAAATGTCAATCCAAGTTCTTTTAAGAATAGCACGCAAACGTGTTCTCAAAGTTCTATTTACAACTTCGGTTTGTCCATCCGTTTGAGGATGACAAGTAGTAGATTACAACTTTATTGTGCCAAGTTTAGCCCATAAAGTAATCCATAAATAGAATCCCTCCCCCTTCTTAGTCCTAGGCAACCCCAAAATAAAGTCCATAGAAATGTCAATCCAAGTTCTTTTAAGAATAGCACGCAAAAGTGTTCCCAAAGTTCTATTTACAACTTCAGTTTGTCCATCCGTTTGAGGATAACAAGTAGTAGATTACAACTTTATTGTGCAAAGTTTAGCCCATAAAGTAATCCATAAATAGAATCCCTCCCCTTCTTAGTCCTAGGCAACCCCAAAATAAGGTCCATAGAAATGTCAATCCAAGTTCTTTTAAGAATAGCACGCAAAAGTGTTCCCAAAGTTCTATTTACAACTTCAGTTTGTCCATCCATTTGAGGATGACAAGTAGTAGATTACAACTTTATTGTGCAAAGTTTAGCCCATAAAGTAATCCATAAATAGAATCCCTCCTCTTCTTAGTCCTAGGCAACCCCAAAATAAAGTCCATAGAAATGTCAATCCAAGTTCTTTTAAGAATAGCACGCAAACGTGTTCTCAAAGTTCTATTTACAACTTCGGTTTGTCCATCTGTTTGAGGATGACAAGTAGTAGATTACAACTTTATTGTGCAAAGTTTAGCCCATAAAGTAATCCATAAATAGAATCCCTCCCCTTCTTAGTCCTAGGCAACCCAAAATAAAGTCCATAGAATTGTCAATCCAAGTTCTTTTAAGAATAGCACGCAAACGTGTTCTCAAAGTTCTATTTACAACTTCAGTTTGTCCATCCGTTTGAGAATGACAAGTAGTAGATTACAACTTTATTGTGCAAAGTTTAGCCCATAAAATAATCCATAAATAGAATCCCTCCTCTTCTTAGTCCTAGGCAACCCCAAAATAAAGTCCATAGAAATGTCAATCCAAGTTCTTTTAAGAATAGCACGCAAAAGTGTTCCCAAAGTTCTATTTACAACTTCAGTTTGTCCATCCGTTTGAGGATGACAAGTAGTAGATTACAACTTTATTGTCCAAAGTTTAGCCCATAAAGTAATCCATAAATAGAATCCCTCCCCTTCTTAGTCCTAGGCAACATCAAAATAAAGTCCGTAGAAATGTCAATCCAAGTTCTTTTATGAATAGCACGCAAAAGTGTTCCCAAAGTTCTATTTACAACTTCAGTTTGTCCATCCCTTTGAGGATGACAAGTAGTAGATTACAACTTTATTGTGCAAAGTTTAGCCCATAAAGTAATCCATAAATAGAATCCCTCCCCTTCTTAGTCCTAGGTGAAAGCGGACCGGTTACGGTGGCCGGAAACGCAACGGAAGCATAAATTTCGAAAAATAGCATAGAAATTTTCGGCCACCTTGATAATTTGTGCAACATTTACAAAAAAAACTAAAAACATGCATAGGATGTTTTAAGAAATATACCTATCAACTCCTTAGAGTTGATGAAATGGCTCCAACTTTGTTTTAAATAACAAAGCTCTTGTTTGGTGGACAAATCTACAAGCTCACCTTCTTCTCCCCAAAGAATTAGGCCCACCACTCAACAAGGTAAATCCCCTCAAGTTTTGCACTAGAAAAACTTGAGGATTTTTCAAAGAGAATGATTTTCTTCCAAGAAAATGAAGAACAAAAGAGAAAGAAAAATGGAGAGAAAAATCTCCAAGAAATTTCGGCCAAGTGATGATAGTGGGAGTGTGGGAGAATAGCCTAGGTATTGTGAAAAGTTGTCTCTCAAAAGTTGCATGCCTTTTGAATATTTTATTAAAAAGTAATCAAGGCTCTTCACCTCCCAAGCATGCAATCCCTACATGTCTCACTTGTATATTATATGGTTTTTAACACATTAAAAACCATAGACTAAATTTATTATCTCAAACACATTTGAGATAAATTAAATATTACTTGATTTTACTCAAGTCCCACTAGTTAAATAATTATTTAAATTGAGCTCTACAAGACTCAATATTATTTAATTAATTCAACACTTGAATTAATTTAATTATTTAGACTCTACTAGGTCTACTAGTGTTTAATTAATTCAACACTTGAATTAATTTAATTTAGTCCACAACAATGTTTATGAAAATCACAATTTTCAACTACATTATTTACTTGGCCAAATTTTAATCTTAGGAACACTTCCATAAATTAAAATTTATATTTCTCTCATAGAAGTCATACTTCTATTTTCTTTACGCTTATAAACATATTTATAAGCCGTTCAACACATTGAACTATTTTACTTCTCTTCGGGATTTACAAAGCAAGTACTTGTGTGGCCCTCAATGGTTCATTGATACAACTAGCCGTGGGTTCACATCTCAATGTGATTCGGACTAAACATGTCCTTATTCGAGCATACCCCAATTGCTCCATTCTTACTTATCAACTCCTTGATAGTAAGAACGTCAGAACTCAAGTCTGATAGTACCCAACCAATCACGTTAAACGCCTAGCAGCATCGCTTACGTGATTCCCTAGGTATCACATGATAGTGCCTGCAAGAACCATTCAATTATGGTTAGCGTACAGTACGGTCCCTTCAGCTCATATATCCCGACCGATTCGACAACTATTGGTTTATCGAGAGTTGTCAATGAATCGATACTATGTGTCATGTCGTGGTTGCATCGATGGTGTAATCTATGAAACCCCTTTCATAATTACCACCATACTCTGATCAGAGATTTCAACCCACACATACATGATAAACACATAGGATATCCATACCCGTAGGTAAGCGGTGAATCCCCGACTACAATGCATCGACTCCTATATGTTTCGCCGTAACACCCAACCTTGCCACCTAATGACCCCATAAGAGTCGGTAAACAAGTCAAAGTGAAACGCTAGCACATAGAGTCTCAATGTTGTCCCGGGTCATAAGGACTAATTCTGTACAACCATAAACCAGGACTTTTCCACTCGATAAGTGAGAACCACTTGGAAAGTCCTTTTATGGAGGGTTGTTCAGTGCACTCTACAAGGAGCACCTATCTGCATGCTCGGACATCACAATGTCCCCTACCAATGAAACATGGTACTCACATCGCAGATACTAGTCTCTAACTCGAGCGGCCTTTATCCTTCTTAGTGGCGGCTGAATCGACTAGGAACAGTTTAGAATATACAGTATTCCAAATATGAGTTTCATGATACTCATCATATGAGCATCTCATATTCTTTCTACTATTTGTATATTCAAGGACTTTATCTATGCAACTAGCATGGGTATAAAGATAAAGATGCGCCAAATTAATAAATTCAAATATTATTAAAATAAAGATTGTTTATACAAAGAGTTTCATCGTGAACAGTCGGCCAACACTTGGCTCGACGTGCACCTACTCTAACAATCTCCCACTTGCACTAGAGCCAACTACCCATATACTTTAGACCCATTGATTCGCGATGCTTCTCGAATGATGGTCCTGGTAAAGGCTTGGTTAGTGGATCAGCAACATTATCTGCGGAGCCGACTTTGTCGATCGACACTTCTCCTCGTTCCACGATCTCTCTGAGGATGTGGTACTTTCTCAATACATGTTTGGACTTCTGATGAGACCTCGGCTCCTTCGCCTGAGCTATGGCTCCCGTGTTGTCGCACATCACCGGGATAGGAGCAACTCCATTTGGAATGACGCCCAACTCTTGGACGAAATTCCTAATCCAAACAGCCTCCTTTGCTGCAGCCGATGCAGCAATGTATTCTGCCTCAGTGGTGGAATCCGCAGTACTGTCTTGCTTGGAACTCTTCCAAGAGACAGCACCACCATTGAGCATGAATATGAATCCGGAGGTTGACTTCGAGTCATCAACATCGCTTTGGAAGCTAGAGTCGGTATAGCCTTCCAATTTTAGTTCTCCACCCCCATAGACCAAGAACAACTTATTGGTCCTTCTCAAATACTTGAGGATGTCTTTCACAGCTTTCCAGTGTGGAAGACCAGGGTTGGATTGATATCTACTCACTACACTTAGTGCAAATGCCACGTCAGGACGTGTAGATATCATCCCATACATGATACTACCAATAGCCGAAGCATACGGAATTCGTGTCATCGCCGCTATCTCTGCATCAGTCTTGGGAGACATAGACTTGGATAGGGACACGCCATGACACATTGGTAGATGTCCTCTCTTGGACTCATCCATCGAGAACCGCTTCACGATGGTATCAATGTATGTGGACTGGGTGAGACCAAGCAATCTTTTTGATCTATCTCTATAGATCTGTATTCCCAATACAAAAGATGCTTCACCCAAGTCCTGCATTGAGAACTTACTTGCTAACCATATCTTTGTTGATTGCAACATTCCTACATCATTCCCAATGAGTAGAATGTCATCAACATAAAGAACAAGGAATGTCACAGCACTCCCACTGACCTTCTTATACACACAGGGTTCCTCAGGATTCTTAGTAAAACCAAACTCTTTGATTGTACTATCGAATCTGAGGTTCCAGCTCCTAGATGCCTGCTTAAGACCATAAATAGATCTTTGAAGTTTGCATACCATATGCTCACTTCCGATAGATGTAAACCCTTCAGGTTGAGACATGTAAATCTCTTCCTTAATATCCCCATTAAGGAAGGCAGTCTTGACATCCATCTGCCATATCTCATAGTCATACCATGCAGCTATGGCTAGCAAAATCCTAATGGACTTGAACATCGCAACTGGAGAAAAGGTTTCCTCATAGTCAACACCTTGCCTTTGAGTATACCCTTTTGCTACCAGTCGCGCCTTGAAGGTCAATACCTTCCCATCCGCCCCAAGTTTCCTCTTGTAAATCCATTTACACCCTATGGGAACAATTCCCTCAGGTGGATCCACGAGATTCCACACTTGGTTCGAATGCATGGAATTCATCTCAGACTCCATTGCTTCAAGCCATTTGGATGAATCGGCATCAGATAACGCTTCCTTGAAGGTCCTTGGATCACATCCAAGATTAGGCTCATCATGGCCCTCTTCAAGAAGCAGACCATACCTCACAGGTGGTCTCGAGACTCTCTCGGTTCTTCTAGGAGCTTGTATCTCCTCACTTGGCTTCTCGGGTGTGGGTTCTACAACTGTGGGTGTCTCTCGAACCTCTTCGAGTTCTATCATCTCGCCTTTTCTATCCAATAGAAATTCCTTTCCAAAAAGGTTGCGTTCCTAGAAACAAACACCTTTGTTTCTTGGGGATGATAGAAGTAATATCCAATTGAATTCTTTGGATATCCCCAAAGTAGCATAAAATGGATCGACTATCCAATTTATCTCCCACTGTCTGCTTCACATAAGCAGGGACACCCCCATATTCTTAGATAAGAAT
>NW_027330809.1:0-580 GCF_022965805.1 Primulina eburnea
AGGATGACAAGTAGTAGATTACAACAATATTGAGAAAAGTTTAGCCCATAAAGTAATCCAAAAATAGAATCCCTCCCTTCTTAGTCCTAGGCAACCCAAAATAAAGTCCATAGAAATATCAATCCAAGTTCTTTTTAAGAATAGCACGCAAAAGTGTTCCCAAAGTTCTATTGACAACTTCAGTTTGTCCATCCGTTTGAGGATGACAAGTAGTAGATTACAACAATATGAGCAAAGTTTAGCCCATAAAGTAATCAAAAAATAAAATCCCTCCCATTCTTAGTCCTAGGCAACCCCAAAAAAAAGTCCATAGAAATGTCAGTCCAAGTTCTTTTTAAGAATAGCACGCAAAAGTGTTCTCAAAGTTCTATTTACAACTTCAGTTTGTCCATCCGTTTAAGGATGACAAGTAGTAGATTACAACAATATTGAGCAAAGTTTAGCCCATAAAGTAATCCAAAAATAGAATCCCTCCCCTTCTTAGTCCTAGGCAACCCCAATATAAAGTGCATAGAAATGTCAATCCAAGTTCTTTTTAAGAATGCACGCAAAAGTGTCCCAAAGTTCTATTTACAACTTC
>NW_027330810.1:0-10883 GCF_022965805.1 Primulina eburnea
TAGAATCTCGGGCCTTACATTTCTCCCCCTCTTAGATCTGAGTTCGTCCTCAAACTCACAAGTAATCAATTCTGATATATCAGAAGAAATGTATACAGAGTTTAAATCAGAAACTCATCTCAATGAATCTCTTCTGAAGTCTCAATCTTATATTAGATTCTATTTCTCAAATAGCTCTAACAAAATCAATCTCGCATTACTAGCTATAAAACATCCGTATATACCAGACCACAGCTCATAACAAATCACTACCATAAGTTGTTATCAAATCTGTTTATCCCATTCAAGGATATTAAATCTTCAGCATCGAATACCAATCGTCACCATCCGACGTTGGCATATTAAGTATGTCTGGTCTGAGCTGTGACACCCTGACCCGTTACAATTAAAAATACAGCGGAATTTAAAATTTTCTTTAAATATGGAAGGAGTTTCAAAATACATTTCATAAAATGTTTACAAAAAAAACATGATCATTCAATGATATACAAAATACAAAAAATCATTCTTATGATCATGTCCCAAAATGATACAAAATAATCTTCCTTCCAACGGTGCATGCATATGACCCCCATCCACAGTCAACGTCCGGTCCCACTCTTATCTGCATCACATGAATAACTGAAATGAGAATAAATCTCAGCAAGTGGAACTCTACATAGCAATGATACATAGTATACTCTGTAAAACATGGCTTTGAAATCATAAATACCATCAACTCTGAAACATGAATACTGTAGCAATAACTGTAGCAATAGCATATCAATAGAAGCAATACGATGGTATTTCTCTTTTCTCTGGTTGGATTGATATCAATAGTATCTATGACTGTGGTTGCCAATATCCCATCGATATAAATCGATAACTGTGAGGGATAAAGCCTATGGTCGATGATCATCTAATTGCATGCAATGCTCTGACTATGATTAATCAATCCAATAAAACATTTGAACTCTGAATAGCATTTAAGCCGTCGTTTCGCAATCTCATTTCTCTTGTATTCCCTTTTAACAATAGTGAGACATACAATGCCTCCAATAGATAATCAATGAAATCAATACATAACAATGGATCAATGGAAGGGAATAACACTTTGAAACCTTTAAAACACAATACATAATATCATGTGAGCAAAAAGGATGAAATTCCACTTACAAACCAATAGAACACCTCCAAACTAACTCTTGGTACACCACCTACAACAATAATCCATAAATAACACCAATATACTCTATATCCACAAGTACAAGTCAAATAATCCATTAACAACTCAAACATCAATCCAAAATAACCCTTAACTCAAAACCTCATAGAATCGCACCAAAAACTTACCTAAGCTTCCTTATACCACGGAGAACGTGATCTCAAGTCGGAAATCCAAACAAAGCCAAGAATCAAAGGTAGGAAGCAAAGAAATGGATGAAAACCCTTGCCAAGAGAGAAATCTCGAAAGAAGAAAGAGATAAGGTATGGAATGGCCAACAACTCCCAAAAAGACTAAATACTCGCCCATACTTACACCGCGGGTGCGGTCACACAAGCACCGCGGGTGCGCTAAGCTCACGGCAATCCAAAAAATCCATGCACGACACCGCGGGTGCGGTGCTACAATTACCGCGGGTGCGGCACACCGCGGGTGCGGTCCTTGCACTGCCGCGGGTGCGGTGATGCCACGGCCTCCAAAACCAAAATGATGAATAGTACACCGCGGGGGCACTCTCTAAGAGCGCGGGTGCACTCTACTCACGGCAATGAACAGTAAAACAACAAAAATCGATCCGAAACGCTGAAACGAACAATCAACACCAACTAATACCTCAATAAAATAATAACCAATAATACTATAGCCCAAAACACAACTCTAAACATCTAATCATAAACCCAATAACAATAAAGCTTAAACCGTACCGTACACCGGGCTCGGCTATTACAATCTCCCCTCCTTAGAGGAATTTCGTCCTCGAAATTGACGTCACTGCACGAACAACTCAGGATACTCTCTCTCATCTCATCTCTGGTTCCCACGTAGCCTCCTCAATCAAATGGTTCCTCCAAAGGACTTTAACGATGCCGATCTCTTTGTTCCTCAGAACTCTAACTGTGCGATCCAAATCTGAACCGGAATCTCTTGGTAAGTCAAATTCGGCGTCAAGTCCAATGGCTCGTGGCGAAGAACATGGGAAGGATCTGCAATATACTTCCTGAGCATCGATACGTGAAACACATTATGGACTCTGTCAAGATCGGGCGGTAGGGCTAATCTGTAGGCTCGGTCACCACTCTGTCCAATATCTCGAATGGACCAATGAATCTCGGACTCAACTTGCCCTTCTTGCCAAATCTCATCACACCCTTGAGAGGTGCTATCTTCAAAAAACATGATCGCCAACCTCGAACTGCAAAGGTCTGCGACGAACATCTGCATAGCTCTTCTGTCTGGACTGAGCAGTCTTCATCCTCTCTCTGATAACTGCAACAACATCGGCAGTCTGCTGGACCAACTCGGGACCCAACATCTTCCTCTCCAACCTCATCCCAAAACAAAGGGATCTGCACTTCCTGCCATAAAGTGCCTCATACGGTGCCATGCCAATCGTCGCCTGGTAGCTATTGTTGTACGTGAACTCCACAAGTGGCAATTAGAATCCCAGCTACCAGAATAGTCAATAGTACAAGCTCTGAGCATATCCTCAGAATCTGAATGACTCTCTCTGACTGACCGTCGCTCTGAGGATGATAAGCTGTACTGAAAGCTAACGCGAACCCATAGCTCTGTGCAAGACTCTTCCAAAACTCGGAGGTAAATCTAGGGTCACGATCAGACACAATCGACAGGACACCATGAAGTCTAACAATCTCTGCAATGTATCCTCGGCATACTGACATCGATACGTCGTCTTGACTGGGAGAAAGTGCGCTGACTTGGTCAATCTATCAACAATGACCCAAATGGAATTAAACCTCTCTGAACTCTGGGAAGACCAGTCACGAAATCCATAGTGATATGCTCCCACTTCCACTGAGGAATCGGCAAAGATAGCAATGTCCCAGCAGGTCTCTGATGCTCAATCTTACCTGCTGACAAGTAAGGCACTGAGAAATGAACAAAGCAATATCTTCTTCATACCTGGCCACCAGTAGAGTCGACGAAGATCCTGATACATCTTCGTACTGCCTGGATGAATCGAATGTGCGGTATGAGCCTCTGTCAAGACGTCTCTACGAATATCGTCGCCAAAGGAACACAAATACGGCCTCTGAAAGTCACCAAACCATCACCATTCGACAAACTCTGAATTCCCTCTCTCGGCTCTAGCTCTCAACTCTGTCAACTGAACATCAGTCGACTGCTCTCTACGGATCCTGTCCGTCAAAGTAGATCGAATGACCAACGCTGTGAAAGCGAGCAATGGTACCTGGAATCACCAGATCAATCTCCTCTCTGCAAATCCATCAACAATGGTCTCTGAATCAAAGAACTCAATGAAGCACTCGACTTGCGGCTCAAAGCATCAGCCACAACATTCGCCTTCCCTGGGTGAGTAACTGATCGTCACATCATAATCCTTGACAAGCTCTAACCACCTCCTCTGCCGCATGTTGAGCTCTTTCGAGAACAGATACTTCAAACTCTTGTGGTCTGTGAAGATCTCACACTTTTCGCCATACAGATAATGTCTCCAAATCTTCAGGGCGAAAACCACAGCTGCTAGCTCCAAATCATGCGTCGGATAATTCTTCTCATAATCCTTCAACTGGCGAGAGCATAGGCAATGACCTTACCTCGCTGCATCAACACTGCACCAAGGCCTCTCTTCGACGCATCGGTATAGACAACAAATCCTGAACCACTGGGCAAAGAAAGAACAGGAGCTGTCGTCAATCTGTCCTTCAACTCCTGAAATGCACTCTGGCAATCGATAGACCACTCGAACTTCACAGTCTTCCTCGTCAGATTGGACAATGGCAGGGCAATCTTGGAAAACCTGAAATGAAACGACGATATAACCCGCCAAACCAAGGAAACTGCGTACCTCAGAAACAGGTAGGAATAGGCCAATTCTGAATCGCCTCTATCTTCAATGGATCAACAGCAATGCCATCTCTCGAAACACATGGCCTAGAAAAGAAATCTGATCCAGCCAAAACTCACACTTCTTCACTTGGCAAACAACCTCTTCTCTCGCAACAACTGAAGCACCACTCTGAGATGCTCTGCATGAAGCTCTCTGGTCTTGGAATAGATAAGATATCGTCGATGAAAACAATGACGAAGCTATCCAGAAGGCTTGAACACACGGTTCATCAGATCCATGAAGACTGAAGGGGCATTGGTCAAACCAAAAGACATCACAAGAAACTCAAGTGACCATACCTGGTCCGGAAAGCGTCTTAGGGATATCAGACTCCCTAACCTTCAACTGATAGTAGCCAGACCGAAGATCAATCTTCGAGAACACAGTGGCACCATGGAGCTGATCAAACAAATCATCTATCCGAGGCAACGGATACTTGTTCTTGACAGTCACTTTGTTGAGCTCCCTGTAGTCGATACACAGCCGCAAGGAACCATCCTTCTTCTTGACAAAAGAACCGGAGCTCCCCAAGGCGAAGAACTCGGACGAATAAACCCTTGTCTAAGATCCTGCAACTGTCTTCAACTCCTTCATCTCAGTAGGGGCCATCTCGGTACGGAGCCTTAGAGATAGGAACCGTACCTGGAGCTAAATCGATCAAACTCAACATCCTATCCGGCGGCAAACCCGGAACATCATCCTCAAACACATCAGCAAACTCCCTCACACATCATATCTACATTCAACTTAATCATCTATCAACATCCACAATAGAAGCAAGAAACCCATCGCAACCTCTACACACAATCTCTCAGCCTCAAGACAAGAAATAAAAGGAAGGACCAGCGAAGTACCTGAGCTGGCGAGCTCCTCCCTGGCCATCATCTGCAAAAGTCACCTTCTTAGCAACACAATCGATAACTGCACGGTAAGTCGAAAGCCAATCCATGCCAAGAATAACATCGAAGGCAACCATAGGGATAACAATCAAATCAGCGAAGACAACTCGCTCCTCAATACGAACAGGGCACGCAAAGACAATCGATGTCGGGCACAAGACATCTCCCCCAAGGCAAAACAACACTAAGCTGAAGGGAAGAATAGAAGGAACTATACCCAAAGATCTCAAAAAAATTCAGACATAAAAGAATGAGTAGCACCAGTATCAATCAAAGTAGTAGCTACTCTGCCTGAAATCAAAATAGTACTAGAGATCAATGAAGAATCACGATTAATACCTTCCTTGGTCATCGAAAAGATACGACCCTGCACCTTCCCTTGGCTATCTCCCTCGGGCAATTCTGGCAACGTGGCCTGCCGCGCCACAACGAACAAGTATGAGTGCCCAATCTGCACTCTCCTCGATGATGCTTACCACACTTTGGACACAGGCTTCTCGGGATCAAATGGAACTGGAACTGGCGGTGGTCTAGGACTCGGCTCCATCTTGCCCTTGCCCTTGAAACGATCCCTGCCCCTCTGATTAGAACCCTGGCCTCTCTGAGCACAGCTTGTGCCTCTCTTGCCTCTCCCTGGCGATGTCCTTCTCATCCTGCTCGGCCAACAAGCTTTGGACACAATCTCCTTGAAAGTAACAGCCTTGGACATGTTGATATCACGACGAATCTCCGCTCTAAGGCCTCGAATGAAATGAGCGCCTTGTCCTTGTCGTTCGAAGCAATATACGGAGCAAATAGGCAACCCTCCTCAAACTTCAGATATACTGGCCAACATCCAAGCTCCCCTGTCGAAGCTCCAAGAACTCCGTAACCTTCCTCGCTCGAAGTGCGTCGGGGAAATACTTGTCGTAGAACAAGTCAGTGAACTCTGACCACTTCAGTGTCGCAACATCACTCCAACTTTCGTAGCATTCCACCAAATGCGGGCAGCCTTAACCAACATGAAAGCACACTAATCCTGTCTTTGTCCTCATACTGGAGATGATCGAAGATAGCTTCAAGCGCCTTGACCCACTCGACAGCAACTAGAGGATCGGTGCTACCTGCGAATTCCGGTGGATCCATTCTCTTGAAAGCAGAAAAGACGGCATCAGTGCCAACAGCCTGAGCAACTGACCTCTCACTTGGCCTCGACCCTGTCCTGCTCCTTGCAATCGAGACTGCTGAATCTGATCGCTATGCACCTTAGCCTGCTCCTTAAGCAACTTGCCGAACTCGTCGACAACTCTCGAGGAAGAACTATCCTCACCCTCTGCCGCCTTACGCTTAGGAGGCATACTCTACAATTGCTCACAAGACACCAATCAATATATAACAATGGATAGATGCAAGAAAACATACCCGGACAGTTGAAAGTAGACGAAGTCATATGCATTGGTCCGAAGAACACCGCTCTGATACCACTAAATGTGACACCCTGACCCGTACAATTAAAATACAGCGGAATTTAAAATTTTCTTTCAAACATGGAAGGAGTTTCAAAATACATTTCATAAAATGTTTACAAAAAAAACATGATCATTCCAATGATAACAAAATACAAAAATCATTCTTATGATCATGTCCCAAAATGTACAAAATAATCTTCCTTCCAACGGTGCATGCATATGACCCCTATCCACAGTCAACGTCCAGGGTCACCACTCTGATCTGCATCACATGAATAACTGGAATGAGAATAAATCTCAGCAAGTGGAACTCTAAAATAGCAATGATACATAGTATACTCTGTAAAATCATGACTTTGAAATCATAAATACCATCAACTCTGAAACATGAATACTGTAGCAATAACTGTAGCAATAGCATATCAATAGGATAACAATACGATGGTATTTCTCTTTTCTCTGGTTGTATTGATATCAATAGTATCTATGACTGTGGGTGCAAATATCCCATCGATATAAATCGATAACTGTGAGGGATATAAGCCTATAGGCGTTGATCAACTAATTGCATGCAATGCTCTGACTATGATTAAATCAATCCAATAAAAACATTTGAACTCTGAATAACATTTAAGGCCGTCCTTTCACAATCTCATATTTTCTCTTGTATTCCCTTTTAACAATAGTGAGATATACAATACCTCCAATAGATAATCAATGAAATCAATACATAACAATGGATCAATGGAAGGGAATAACACTTTGAAACCTTTAAACACAATACATATACATCATGTGAGCACAAGGGATGAAATTCCACTTACAAACCAATAGAACACCTCCAAACTAACTCTTGGTACGCCACCTACAACAATAATCCATAAACAACACCAATATCAACTCTATATCCACAAGTACAAGTCAAATAATCCATTAATCAACTCAAACAACAAGCCCAAGTCAACCCTTAACTCAAAACCTTAATAGAATCGCACCAAAAACTTACCTAAGCTTCCTTATACCACGTAGAACGTCGATCTCTAGTCGAAAATCCAAACAAAGCCAAGAATCAAAGGTAGGAAGCAATTGAAAATGGAGAAAACCCTTGCCCTAGAGAGGAAATCTCGAAAAGAAGATAAGAGATAAGGTATGGAATGGCCAACAACTGCCAAAAAGCAACTAAATATCTCGCCATACTTACACCACGGGTGCGGTCACACAAGCACTGCGGGTGCGCTAAGCTCACGGCAATCCAACAAAATTCCACACACGAACACCGCGGGTGCGGTGCTACAATTACCGCGGGTGCGGTACACACCGCGGGGCGGTCCTTGCACTGCCGCGGGTGCGGTCAAGCCACGGCCTTCCAAAACCAAAATGATGAATAGTACACCGCGGGGGCACTCCTCTAAGAGCGCGGGTGCACTCTTGCTACGGCAATGAACAGTAATAAGGCCACAAAAATAGATCCGAAACGCTGAAACGAACAATCAACACCAACTAATACCTCAATAAAACAATAACCAATAATACTATGGCCCAAAACACAACTCTAAACATCTAATCATAAAACCCAAATAACAAGTAAAGCTTAAACCGTACCGTACACCGGGCTCGGCTATTACATGAGCTATCTTCATTCTTTTCTGAATTAGATACATTTTCTTTGTCATATTTCTGACCGTATTAGATCCTATCTCAGGTATCTCCGAGATATTATCCTTGTACCAAAGAAATCTGTAGTACTCACTGTACAATGTCTCGATTGTAACTATCTCATTACTCATCTGGTAATCTGAACACAATAATTCACACCGCGACAATATTTCATATCAATCAGTGCTAGCATCTAGCACTGCAGCTCCCTGGATATCTTCCAATATCTGGATAGTACGCTCTGGCTATTTGTCAGTCGGTGGGTAATATAAGATTGAGTCCATGGTATGTTCTGCCACAAATACAAACTCAAGCAAAATCACATTCTGATATATTCTACTTCGGCATTCTAATTATTCTGACCATTTTTCTGACATCGATCTGTGTCATTTGGTCATGTTTGTACGTTATCTGGTGCAAACTAATAGATATAGATTAACAATCTTTCAATCACAATCATATCACATCACAATCTGGAAAGTATTACAGTGATCTCATTACGAAATTCATCGAAATATACTTCCTATGTCTAGTCAGAAATATACAATTCTGTATTAAATCTTCTGATTTCTATCTTTCTGTCTTCATTTATTGACAATTTAGACATATCAGTACAAATTCTGCCAACATTTCAGTATATTCTATCATAACTGATTTAATCTGTCTATATCTAAACTGTCTGTTCGAATTATCGTACACTTTCTGTTACCTGAACGAATACTGAATCCATTTCTGTGCGCTTCTGACCCTATCTGTCATTTTAAATTCGAACTACTTGATACAAACAAATCAGTTAATAATATGAATTAAAGAAAAATACCTACCTGGTATTCGGTTCTGACTATCGATATCAAATTCTGTTGTACAAATCTGAAATGTAAGGCCCGAGATTATATCATTTTAATCCGAGATTATTTAATTTACGAATTTTGGAAGTATGAATTAAATTCCATAAATTTGTGCTTAATTAGGATTGAAATGGAATTAAAAAGAGTTTTGAGGGCCAAATTGCCAAATAGTGGAAAGTTGAGGGACTAAAGTGCAAATATGGAAACTTTGGTTGGACACTTGTCTTGCCAAGCTTGGCAACGTGTAGCCTTCATCCAATTCATATTTCAAGCCATGAAAACCGAAATCTCCATGGTTGACACCTCCAAGCTTTCTTGTATCTTAAAAAAAAAATTGATTTTGCAAGATCCGGCCATCCGATTTTTGATCCGAGCATAGTTTCGCGCTCCTCTCATCAAGAGCTACTGGAGGATGTAAGTTTCATTGAATTCCAGCATTTCGAAATCTAGATGTTGGAGGAATTGTGATTTTATTATAGATATGTATTCTTGAGTAGCTAGAGATCATAACGCCGTAAACGGATTGGTTATCGGATGTCGTATGCAATTGTTGAAAAATTCAGCATGTTGGCCGAAATTATATGGTGCTGAATTATTGTGTTTTGGATTGGTATTGTTGTGGATTATGAGTTGTTGATGTTAGTAGAGTGTTGTCTGAGTTATCGAGATACCGAAATTGCGTAGTTATGTCGCCGAATTTGATATAGAATGAAGTTAATCAATTTCATGTCTTGAGTTGAGTTTGATATTGATAATGTGAAGTTCGAATTGTGCTTGTTCAGAATTGGTGAAGAAGATTCGGACAGGAGATCGTAGCTTCAAAACCCGAAGAAAAGGAAGGTATAAGTCAATGTGGTATTGGGAGATGGACTTGAGTCGGTTTAGACTTGGGTTTCCCTAAATCACATACTTTACTTTATTGCATTGATATTTGCATTGAGTTGATTGATATACTTGTTCTCTTGATTTTAGACAGCAGGTATTAGACGAGTAGTCTTATGACAGAAGTGCCGTTAGTGGTGGGATCACCACGGGCACATTGCACGATGTCATAAGATTGTGTATTGGCGGATGTGCCAAAGACTGTCACTGGATGTTTGGCTATCGATGTGGATAGGATGGTGGCTTTTTCTATTACTGTTAATCAGTATTGTATCGATGTGGATAGATTAGTAGCTCTTCTACTACTGTTAATCGATTTCATATCGATGTGGATAGAATTAAAGTTGCTTCTATTACTGTTAATCGGTAATATATTGATGTGGATAGAATAATAGCTTCCTCTATTACTGGTAATCGATACCGTATCGATGTGAATAGAACTGGAGTCTTTTCTATTACTGTTGATCGATACCATATCGGCGTGGATAGAACTGGAGTCTTTTCTATTACTGCTAGTCGATATACACATGCCAACTTCTGGAACCGGGATCCCTAGACTAGGATTGAGTCTAGTCTGAATTATGTAGCTACGAGTATAGTTGACAGTGTGTTATTGATTATGTTTCAGATTCGTTACATATTGTTGATACCTGATTACATGCTTTATATTTGTTATATGATTGCATGTTTCATTGATTTATACTGGGAGTTATTCTCACCGGTTTATCCGGCTGTTGTCTTGTCTGTATGTATACTTGACAACAGGTGGGACAGGTTCAGGGTCGAGGAGATGAGGAGAGATCGTGATAGAGTGGAGACTACGGACTTGGATTATGATGTATAATAGGGTTTGAATACTTGACATTAATTGTTAAACCTTAGTTTAGTTTGAATACATTCAGTACAGGACTTGTATTGTATTTTATACTGATATGTATCTTAGTTTGATTTCGCTACGTTCCGCACTTTTAAGAAGGAAAAAAAATTTAGACCCTGTTTTATAATTGATTAATTAGTCCCAATAAGGATTAAAAAATGATTAGCGTCCGGGTCCCCACAACAGGTGATTAATTA
>NW_027330811.1:0-16506 GCF_022965805.1 Primulina eburnea
TTCTCTAAAGAACAAATCCGCAATGTTTGAAGCATCATCGGTTTTATGACAAGCTATAAAAAGTGCCATCTTAGAGAATCTATCCACAACAACTAAAATAGAATCCCTCCTCTTCTTAGGCCTAGGCAACCCCAAACTAAAGTCCATAGAAATGTCAATCCAAGTTCCTTTTAAGAATAACACGCAAAAGTGTTCCCAAAGTTCTATGGACAACTTCAGTTTGTCCATCTGTTTGAGGATGACAAGTAGTAGAAAACAACAATTTTGTGCCAAGTTCAGCCCATAAAGTCTTCCAAAAGTAACCAAGAATTTAACATCGCGACCAGAAACAATAGTCCTAGGCATGCCAAGCAACCTAGCGACTTCTCTAAAGAAACAAATCCGCAATGTTTGAAGCATCATCGGTTTTATGACAAGCTATAAATGTGCCATCTTAGAAAATCTATCCACAATAACAAAATAGAATCCCTCCTCTTCTTAGGCCTAGGCAACCCCAAAATAAAGTCCATAGAAATGTCAATCCAAGTTCCTTTTAAGAATAGCACGAAAAAGTGTTCCTAAAGTTCTATTGACAACTTCAGTTTGTCCATCCGTTTGAGGATGACAAGTAGTATAAACCAACAATTTTGTGCCAAGTTTAGCCCATAAATTATTCCAAAAGTAACTTAAAAATTTAACATTGCGACGAGAAATAATAGTCCTAGGCATGCCATGCAACCTAGCGACTTCTCTAAAGAACAAATCCGCAATGTTTGAAGCATCATCGGTTTCATGACAAGCTATAAAATGTGCCATCTTAGAGAATCTATCCACAACTACAAAAATAGAATCCCTCCTCTTCTTAGGCCTAGGCAACCCCAAACTAAAGTCCATAGAAATGTCAATCCAAGTTCCTTTTAAGAATAGCACGCAAAAGTGTTCCCAAAGTTCTATGGACAACTTCACTTTGTCCATCTGTTTGAGGATGACAAGTAGTAGAAAACAACAATTTTTGTGCCAAGTTTAGCCCATAAAGTCTTCCAAAAGTAGCTCAAGAATTTAACATCGCGACCAGAATCAATAGTCCTAGGCATGCCATGCAACCTAACGAATTCTCTAAAGAACAAATCCGCCATGTTTGAAGCATCATCGCTTTTATGACAAGCTATAAAATGTGCCATCTTAGAAAATCTATCCACAATAACAAAAATAGAATCCATCCTCTTTTTAGGCCGAGGCAACCCCAAACTAAAGTCCATAGAAATGTCAATCCAAGTTCCTTTTAAGAATAGCACGAAAAAGTGTTCCCAAAGTTCTATTGACAACTTCAGTTTGTCCATCCGTTTGAGGTTGACAAGTAGTATAAATCAACAATTTCGTGCCAAGTTTAGCCCATAAATTATTCCAAAAGTAACTTAAAAATTTAACATTGCGACGAGAAACAATAGTCCTAGGCATGCCATGCAACCTAGCGACTTCTCTAAAGAACAAATCCGCAATGTTTGAAGCATCATCGGTTTCATGACAATCTATAAAATGTGCCATCTTAGAGAATCTATCCACAACTACAAAAATGGAATCCCTCATCTTCTTAGGCCTAGGCAATCCCAAAATAAAGTCCATAGAAATGTCAATCCAAGTTCCTTTTAAGAATAGCACGAAAAAGTGTTCCCAAAGTTCTATTGACAACTTCAGTTTGTCCATCCGTTTGAGGTTGACAAGTAGTAGAAACCAACAATTTCGTGCCAAGTTTAGCCCATAAATTATTCCAAAAGTAACTTAAAAATTTAACATTGCGACGAGAAACAATAGTCCTAGGCATGCCATGCAACCTAGCGACTTCTCTAAAGAACAAATCCGCAATGTTTGAAGCATCATCGGTTTCATGACAATCTATAAAATGTGCCATCTTAGAGAATCTATCCACAACTACAAAAATGGAATCCCTCCTCTTCTTAGGCCAAGGCAATCCCAAACTAAAGTCCATAGAAATGTCAATCCAAGTTCTTTTTAAGAATAGCACGCAAAAGTGTTCCCAAAGTTTTATTGACAACTTCAGTTTGTCCATCTGTTTGAGAATGACAAGTAGTAGAAAACAACAATTTTGTGCCAAGTTTAGCCTGTAAATTGTTCCAAAAGTAACTCAAAAATTTAACATTGCGACGAGAAACAATAGTCCTAACATGCCATGCAACCTAGCGAATTCTCTAAAGAACAAATCCACAATGTTTGAAGCATCATCGGTTTCATGACAAGCTATAAAATGTGCCATCTTAGAGAATCTATCCACAACTACAAAAATAGAATCCCTCCTCTTCTTAGGCCTAGGCAACCCCAAACTAAAGTCCATAGAAATGTCAATCCAAGTTCTTTTTAAGAATAGCACGCAAACGTATTACCAAAGTTTTATTGATAACTTCAGTTTGTCCATCTGTTTGAGAATGACAAGTAGTAGAAAACAACAATTTTGTGCCAAGTTTAGCCCATAAATTATTCCAAAAGTAACTCAAAAATTTAACATTGCGACGAGAAACAATAGTACTAGGCATGCCATGCAACCTAGCGACTTCTCTAAAGAACAAATCCGTAATGTTTGAAGCATCATCGGTTTCATGACAAGCTATAAAATGTGCCATCTTAGAGAATCTATCCACAACTACAAATATAGAATCCCTCCTCTTCTTAGGCCTAGGCAACTCCAAAATAAAGTCCAGAGAAATGTCAATCCAAGTTCTTTTTAAGAATAGCACGCAAAAGTGTTCCCAAAGTTCTATTGACAACTTCAGTTTGTCCATCCGTTTTAGGATGACAAGTAGTAGAAACAAAAATTTTGTGCCAAGTTTAGCCCATAAATTATTCTATAAGTAACTCAAAAATCTAACATTGCGACGAGAAACAATAGTCCTAGGCATGCTATGCAACCTTGCGACTTCTCTAAAGAACAAATCCGCAATGTTTGAAGCATCATCGGTTTTATGACAAGCTATAAAATGTGCCATCTTAGAGAATCTATCCACAACAACCCCAAAATAAAGTCCATAGAAATGTCAATCCAAGTTCTTTTTAAGAATAGCACGCAAAGTGTTCCCAAAGTTCTATTGACAACTTCAGTTTGTCCATCCGTTTGAGGACGACAAGTAGTAGAAAACAACAATTTTGTGCCAAGTTTAGCCCATAAATTATTCCAAAAGTAACTCAAAAATCTAACATTGCGACGAGAAACAATAGTACTAGGCATGCCATGCAACCTAGCGACTTCTCTAAAGAACAAATCAGTAATGTTTGAAGCATCATCGGTTTCATGACAAGCTATAAAATGTGCCATCCTAGAGAATCTATCCACAACTACAAAAATAGAATCCCTCCTCTTCTTAGGCCTAGGCAACTTTAAAATAAAGTCCAGAGAAATGTCAATCCAAGTTCTTTTAAGAATAGCACGCAAAAGTGTTCCCAAAGTTCTATTGACAACTTCAGTTTGTCCATCCGTTTGAGGATGACAAGTAGTAGAAAACAACAATTTTGTGCCAAGTTTAGCCCATAAATTATTCCAAAAGTAACTCAAAAATCTAACATTGCGACGAGAAACAATAGTCCTAGGCATGCCATGCAACCTAGCGACTTCTCTAAAGAACAACTCCGCGATGTTTGAAACATCATCTGTTTTATGACAAGCTATAAAATGTGCCATCTTAGAGAATCTATCCACAACAACCCAAAAATAAAGTCCATAGAAATGTCAATCCAAGTTCTTTTTAAGAATAGTACGCAAAAGTGTTCCCAAAGTTATATTGACAACTTCAGTTTGTCCATCTGTTTGAGGATGACAAGTAGTAGAAATCAACAATTTTGTGCCAAGTTTAGCCCATAAATTATTCCAAAAGTAACTCAAAAATTTAACATTGCGACGAGAAACAATAGTCCTAGGCATGCCATGCAACCTAGCGACTTCTCTAATGAACAAATCCGTAATGTTTGAAGCATCATCGGTTTCATGACAAGCTATAAAATGTGCCATCTTAGAGAATCTATCCAATACTACAAAAATAGAATCCCTCCTCTTCTTAGGCCTAGGCAACTCCAAAATAAAGTCCAGATAAATGTCAATCCAAGTTCTTTTTAAGAATAGCACGCAAAAGTGTTCTCAAAGTTCTATTGACAACTTCAGTTTGTCCATCCGTTTGAGGATGACAAGTAGTAGAAAACAACAATTTTGTGCCAAGTTTAACCCATAAATTATTCCCAAAGTAACTCAAAAACCTAACATTGCGACGAGAAACAATAGTCCTAGGCATGCCATGCAACCTAGCGAATTCTCTAAAGAACAAATCCGCAATGTTTGAAACATCATCAGTTTTATGACAAGCTATAAAAAGTGCCATCTTAGAGAATCTATCCACAACAACTAAAATAGAATCCCTCCTCTTCTTAGGCCTAGGCAACTCCAAAATAAAGTCCAGAGAAATGTCAATCCAAGTTCTTTTTAAGAATAGCACGCAAAGGTGTTCCCAAAGTTCTATTGACAACTTCAGTTTGTCCATCCGTTTGAGGATGACAAGTAGTAGAAAACAACAATTTTTTGCCAAGTTTAGCCCATAAATTATTCCAAAAGTAACTTAAAAATTTAACATTGAGACGAGAAACAATAGTCCTAGGCATGCCATGCAACCTAGCGACTTCTCTAAAGAACAAATCCGCAATGCTTGAAGCATCATCGGTTTCATGACAAGCTATAAAATGTGCCATCTTAGAGAATCTATCCACAACTACAAAAATAGAATCCCTCCTCTTCTTAGGCCTAGGCAACCCCAAACTAAAGTCCATAGAAATGTCAATCCAAGTTCTTTTTAAGAATAGCACGCAAAAGTGTTCTCAAAGTTCTATTGACAACTTCAGTTTGTCCATCTGTTTGATGATGACAAGTAGTAGAAAACAACAATTTTGTACCAAGTTCAGCCCATAAAGTCTTCCAAAAGTAACTCAAGAATTTAACATCGCGACCAGAAACAATAGTCCTAGGCATGCCAAACAACCTAGCGACTTCTCTAAAGAACAAATCCGTACTGTTTGAAGCATCATCCATTTTATGACAAGCTTTAAAATGTGCAATCTTAGAGAATCTATCCACAACAACAAAAATAGAATCCCTCCCCTTCTTAGTCCAAGGCAACCCCAAAATAAAGTCCATAGAATTGTCAATCCAAGTTCTTTTTAAGAATAGCACGCAAAGGTGTTCCCAAAGTTCTATTGACAACTTCAGTTTGTCCATCTGTTTGAGGATGACAAGTAGTAGAAAACAACAATTTTGTACCAAGTTCAGCCCATAAAGTCTTCCAAAAGTAACTCAAGAATTTAACATCGCGACAAGAAACAATAGTCCTAGGCATGCCAAGCAACCTAGCGACTTCTCTAAAGAAAAAATCCGCAATGTTTGAAGCAACATCGGTTTTATGACAAGCTATAAAATGTGCCATCTTAGAGAATCTATCCACAACAACAAAAATAGAATACATCCCCTTTTTAGTCCTAGGCAACCCCAAAATAAAGTCCCTAGAAATGTCAATCCAAGTTCTTTTTAAGAATAGCACGCAAAGGTGTTCCCAAAGTTCTATTGACAACTTCATTTTGTCCATCAGTTTGAGGATGACAAGTTGTAGAAAACAACAATTTTGTGCCAAGTTCAGCCCATAAAGTCTTCCAAAAGTAACTCAAGAATTTAACATCGCGAACAGAATCAATAGTCCAAGGCATGCCAAGCAACCTAGCGATTTCTCTAAAGAAAAAATCCGCAATGTTTGAAGCAACATCGGTTTTATGACATGCTATAAAATCTGCCATCTTAGAGAATCTATCCACAACAACAAAAATAAAATCCCTCCCTTTCTTTGTCCTAGGCAACCCCAAAATAAAGTCCATAGAAATGTCAATCCAAGTTCTTTTTAAGAATAGCACGCAAAGGTGTTCCCAAAGTTCTATTGACAACTTCAGTTTGTCCATCAGTTTGAGGACGACAAGTAGTAGAAAACAACAATTTTGTGCCAAGTTCAGCCCATAAAGTCTTCCAAAAGTAACTCAAGAATTTAACATCGCGACCAGAAACAATAGTCCTAGGCATGCCAAGCAACCTAGCGACTTCTCTAAAGAACAAATCCGCAATGTTTGAAGCATCATCGGTTTTATGACAAGCTATAAAATGTGCCATCTTAGAGAATCTATCCACAACAACAAAAATAGGATCCCTCCCCTTCTTAGTCCTAGGCAACCCCAAAATAAAGTCCATAGAATTGTCAATCCAAGTTCTTTTTAAGAATAGCACGCAAAGGTGTTCCCAAAGTTCCAATGACATCTTCAGTTTGTCCATCCGTTTGAGGATGACAAGTAGTAGAAAAAAACAATTTTGTGCCAAGTTTAGCCCATAAATTATTCCAAAAGTAACTCAAAAATTTAACATTGTTACAAGAAACAATAGTCCCAGGCATGCCATGCAACCTAGCGACTTCTCTAAAGAACAAATCCGCAATGTTTGAAGCATCATCAGTTTTATGACAAGCTATAAAAAGTGCCATCTTAGAGAATCTATCCACATCAACTAAAATAGAATCCCTCCTCTTCTTAGGCCTAAGCAACCCCAAACTAAAGTCCATAGAAATGTCAATCCAAGTTCCTTTTAAGAATAACACGCAAAAGTGTTCCCAAAGTTCTATGGACAACTTCAGTTTGTCCATCTGTTTGAGGATGACAACTAGTAGAAAACAACAATTTTGTGCCAAGTTTAGCCCATAAAGTCTTCCAAAAGTAACTCAAGAATTTAACATCGCGACCAGAATCAATAGTCCTAGGCATGCCATGCAACCTAACGACTCCTCTAAAGAACAAATCCGCAATGTTTGAAGCATCATCGATTTTATGACAAGCTATAAAATGTGCCATCTTAGAAAATCTATCCACAATAACAAAAATAGAATCCCTCCTCTTCTTAGGCCTAGGCAACCCAAACTAAAGTCAATAGAAATGTCAATCCAAGTTCCTTTTAAGAATAGCACGAAAAAGTGTTCCTAAAGTTCTATTGACAACTTCAGTTTGTTCATCCGTTTGAGGATGACAAGTAGTAGAAACCAACAATTTTGTGCCAAGTTTAGCCCATAAATTATTCCAAAAGTAACTTAAAAATTTAACATTGCGACGAGAAAGAATAGTCCTAGGCATGCCATGCAACCTAGCGACTTCTCTAAAGAACAAATCCGCAATGTTTGAAGCATCATCGGTTTCATGACAAGCTATAAAATGTGCCATCTTAGAGAATCTATCCACAACTACAAAAATCGAATCCCTCCTCTTCTTAGGCCTAGGCAACCCCAAACTAAAGTCCATAGAAATGTCAATCCAAGTTCCTTTTAAGAATAGCACGCAAAAGTGTTCCCAAAGTTCTATGGACAACTTCAGTTTGTCCATCTGTTTGAGGATGTCAAGTAGTAGAAAACAACAATTTTGTGCCAAGTTTAGCCCATAAAGTCTTCCAAAAGTAGCTCAAGAATTTAACATCGCGACCAGAATCAATAGTCCTAGGCATGCCATGCAACCTAACGACTTCTCTAAAGAACAAATCCGCAATGTTTGAAGCATCATCGCTTTTATGACAAGCTATAAAATGTGCCATCTTAGAAAATCTATCCACAATAACAAAAATAGAATCCCTCCTCTTTTTAGGCCTAGGCAACCCCAAACTAAAGTCCATAGAAATGTCAATCCAAGTTCCTTTTAAGAATAGCACGAAAAGTGTTCCCAAAGTTCTATTGACAACTTCAGTTTGTCCATCCGTTTGAGGTTGACAAGTAGTAGAAATCAACAATTTCGTGCCAAGTTTAGCCCATAAATTATTCCAAAAGTAACTTAAAAATTTAACATTGCGACGAGAAACAATAGTCCTAGGCATGCCATGCAACCTAGCGACTTCTCTAAAGAACAAATCCGCAATGTTTGAAGCATCAACGGTTTCATGACAATCTATAAAATGTGCCATCTTAGAGAATCTATCCACAACTACAAAAATGGAATCCCTCATCTTCTTAGGCCTAGGCAATCCCAAACTAAAGTCCATAGAAATGTCAATCCAAGTTCTTTTAAGAATAGCACGCAAAAGTGTTCCCAAAGTTTTATTGACAACTTCAGTTTGTCCATCTGTTTGAGAATGACAAGTAGTAGAAAACAACTGTAATAGCCGAGCCCGGTGTACGGTATGGTTTAAGATTTGTATGATTATTGGCTATTTGGGTAAGTTTATGTATAGTTTGGATGTTAAGAGTTTCGAGTTATGATTTATAGTATGGTTGGTTATAGATGATGTGCAGTGTTATTGTAGCGGTGTTACGATTAAATTCATGATAAATAGTATATTGATCCAAATGAGGTGAGGCCAATTGGAGTGGTTAGATAAGACATAAGGCTATAACTTTATTATTTTGAGTTTTGTTCAAATCATTGTGGAAGGTAAGCCAAAAGTGTCCCGAAGAGTGTTGTGTGTTTCGACGTTCCTCCAGTGACACAGGTTGGGAGATTTAGCATAACGTTTTACTCAGACCTCCAAATGATTTGAAATTTTGAGGGCGTCAAGATAAGACATAGAGCTACAACTTTGTAGTTTACCACTTTTTCCAATTCGGACGGGAAGAGGCGTTTCTGAGGCGATCTTTGTAGAAGCTGTGCGCAGAGTAAGATTTGGTCCGAAGGTAGATCGCACCCGCGGTCATGTAAGGACCGCACCCGCGGTCTCAGTGGTTCAGAAAATGGTTTTTGGTCGTAGGCTTGGCGCACCCGCGGTCCTTGCAGTGCCGCACCCGCGGTCTTGCTTTTTGGAGGTATGGTCGAGATTTAAAGTAACTTTTTGGATGATTTGACTTCATTTCTCTTCTTCTTTCCCCTTCAATCTCGTTTTTCTCTCTAAGGAGCAAGGGTTTTCTTCCATTTCATCCATTTCCTACCTTTGATTCTTGGATCTAGTTCGATTTTCGACTTGAGATCGAGGTTCTCCTTGGTGCTAGGAAGCTTAGGTAAGTTTTGGTGCGATTCTAGTATGGTTTTTGGAGATGAGTTGTTATAGGGTGTTGTTATTGTTGGTTTAATGGGATATTTGACTTGTATTTTTGGATATAGAGTTGATTTTGGTGTTGTTTATGGATTATTGTTGTAGGTGGTGTACCAAGAGTTTAGTTGGAGGTGTTCTATTGGTTTGTAAGTGGAATTTCATCCTTTGTGCTCACATGATATTATATGTATTGTGTTTTAAAGGTTTCAAAGTGTTATTCCCTTCCATTGATCCATTGTTATGTATTGATTTCATTGATTATCTATTGGAGGCATTGTATGTCTCACTATTGTTAAAGGGAATACAAAAGAAAATAAGAGATTGCGAAACGACGGCTTTAAATGTTATTGAGAATTCAAATGTTTTTATTGGATTGATTGAATCATAGTCAGAGCATTGCATGCAATTAGATGATCATCGACCATAGGCTTTTATCCCTCACAGTTATCGATTTATATCGATGGGATATTTGCAACCACAGACAGAGATACTATTGATATCAATCCAACCATAGAAAAGAGAATACCATCGTATTGCTATCTATTGCTATTGCTATTGCTACAGTTATAGTATTCATGTTTCAGAGTTGATGGTATTTATGATTTCAAAGCTATGTTTTCAGAGTATAATGTCATTGCTATGTAAGAGTTCCACTTGCTGAGATTTATTCTCATTCCAGTTATTTCATGTGATGCAGATAAGAGTGACAGATCAGGGCAGTGATCGTGGATGGGGGTCATATGCATACACCGTTGGAAGGAAGATTTTGGCCATGATCATAGCAAGGACGTTTTGTATTTTGCTTATCCATTGAATGATCATGTATTGTTATTTTGTAAGATGTTGAAAGAAAATGTATTTTGAAACTCCTTCCATATTTTGAAGAAAATTATTTTTATTCCGCTGCGTATTTTATTTAAAGAGGTCAGGGGTGTCACAACAACAATTTTGTGCCAAGTTTAGCCAGTAAATTTTTCCAAAAGTAACTCAAAATTTAACATTGCGACGAGAAACAATAGTCCTAGGCATGCCATGCAACCTAGCGAATTCTCTAAAGAACAAATCCACAATGTTTGAAGCATCATCGGTTTCATGACAAGCTATAAAATGTGTCATCTTAGAGAATCTATCCACAACTACAAAAATAGAATCCCTCCTCTTCTTAGGCCTAGGCAACCCCAAAATAAAGTCCATAGAAATGTCAATCCAAGTTCTTTTAAGAATAGCACGCAAACGTATTACCAAGTTTTATTGACAACTTCAGTTTGTCCATCTGTTTGAGAATGACAAGTAGTAGAAAACAACAATTTTGTGCCAAGTTTAGCCCATAAATTATTCCAAAAGTAACTCAAAAATTTAACATTGCGACGAGAAACAATAGTACTAGGCATGCCATGCAACCTAGCGACTTCTCTAAAGAACAAATCCGTAATGTTTGAAGCATCATCGGTTCATGACAAGCTATAAAATGTGCCATCTTAGAGAATCTATCCACAACTACAAATATAGAATCCCACCTCTTTTTAGGCCTAGGCAACTCCAAAATAAAGTCCAGAGAAATGTCAATCCAAGTTCTTTTTAAGAATAGCACGCAAAAGTGTTCCCAAAGTTCTATTGACAACTTCAGTTTGTCCATCCGTTTTGAGGATGACAATTGTAGAAAAACAAAAATTTTGTGCCAAGTTTAGCCCATAAATTATTCCATAAGTAACTCAAAAATCTAACATTGCGACGAGAAACAATAGTCCTAGGCATGCCATGCAACCTAGCGACTTCTCTAAAGAACAAATCCGCAATGTTTGAAGCATCATCGGTTTTATGACAAGCCCAAAATAAAGTCCATAGAAATGTCAATCCAAGTTCTTTTTAAGAATAGCACGCAAAAGTGTTCCCAAGTTCTATTGACAACTTCAGTTTGTCCATCTGTTTGAGGATGACAAGTAGTAGAAAACAACAATTTTGTACCAAGTTCAGCCCATAAAGTATTCCAAAAGTAACTCAAGAATTTAACATCGCGACCATAAACAATAGTCCTAGGCATGCCAAACAACCTAGCGACTTCTCTAAAGAACAAATCCGTAATGTTTGAAGCATCATCGGTTTCATGACAAGCTATAAAATGTGCCATCTTAGAGAATCTATCCACAACTACAAAAATAGAATCCCTCCTCTTCTTAGGCCTAGGCAACTCCAAAATAAAGTCCAGAGAGAAATGTCAATCCAAGTTCTTTTTAAGAATAGCACGCAAAAGTGTTCCCAAAGTTCTATTGACAAACTTCAGTTTGTCCATCCGTTTGAGGATGACAAGTAGTAGAAAACAACAATTTTGTGCCAAGTTTAGCCCATAAATTATTCCAAAAGTAACTCAAAAATCTAACATTGCGACGAGAAACAATAGTCCTAGGCATGCCATGCAACCTAGCGACTTCTCTAAAGAACAACTCCGCGATGTTTGAAGCATCATCGGTTTTATGACAAGCTATAAAATGTGCCATCTTAGAGAATCTATCCACAACAACCCAAAAATAAAGTCCATAGAAATGTCAATCCAAGTCTTTTTAAGAATAGCACGCAAAAGTGTTTCCAAAGTTATATTGACAACTTCAGTTTGTCCATCTGTTTGAGTATGACAAGTAGTAGAAAACAACAATTTTGTGCCAAGTTTAGCCCATAAATTATTCAAAAAGTAACTCAAAAATTTAACATTGCGACGAGAAACAATAGTCCTAGGCATGCCATGCAACCTAGCGACTTCTCTAATGAACAAATCCGTAATGTTTGAAGCATCATCGGTTTCATGACAAGCTATAAAATGTGCCATCTTAGAGAATCTATCCAATACTACAAAATAGAATCCCTCCTCTTCTTAGGCCTAGGCAACTCCAAAATAAAGTCCAGATAAATGTCAATCCAAGTTCTTTTTAAGAATAGCACGCAAAAGTGTTCCCAAAGTTATATTGACAACTTCAGTTTGTCCATCCGTTTGAGAATGACAAGTAGTAGAAAACAACAATTTTGTGCCAAGTTTAACCCATAAATTATTCCCAAAGTAACTCAAAAATCTAACATTGCGACGAGAAACAATAGTCCTAGGCATGCCATGCAACCTAGCGAATTCTCTAGAGAACAAATCCGCAATGTTTGAAACATCATCAGTTTTATGACAAGCTATAAAAAGTGCCATCTTAGAGAATCTATCCACAACAACTAAAATAGAATCCCTCCTCTTCTTAGGCCTAGGCAACTCCAAATAAAGTCCAGAGAAATGTCAATCCAAGTTCTTTTTAAGAATAGCACGCAAAGGTGTTCCCAAAGTTCTATTGACAACTTCAGTTTGTCCATCCGTTTGAGGATGACAAGTAGTAGAAAACAACAATTTTTTGCCAAGTTTAGCCCATAAATTATTCCAAAAGTAACTTAAAAATTTAACATTGAGACGAGAAACAATAGTCCCTAGGCATGCCATGCAACCTAGCGACTTCTCTAAAGAACAAATCCGCAATGTTTGAAGCATCATCGGTTTCATGACAAAGCTATAAAATGTGTCATCTTAGAAAATCTATCCACAACTACAAAAATAGAATCCCTCCTCTTCTTAGGCCTAGGCAACCCCAAACTAAAGTCCATAGAAATGTCAACCAAGTTCTTTTTAAGAATAGCACGCAAAAGTGTTATCAAAGTTCTATTGACAACTTCAGTTTGTCCATTTGTTTGATGATGACAAGTAGTAGAAAACAACAATTTTGTACCAAGTTCAGCCCATAAAGTCTTCCAAAAGTAACTCAAGAATTTAACATCGCGACCAGAAAACAATAGTCCTAGGCATGCCAAACAACCTAGCGACTTCTCTAAAGAACAAATCCGCACTGTTTGAAGCATCATCCGTTTTTATGACAAGCTTTAAAATGTGCAATCTTAGAGAATCTATCCACAACAACAAAAATAGAATCCCTCCCCTTCTTAGTCCAAGGCAACCCCAAAATAAAGTCCCTAGAAATATCAATCCAAGTTCTTTTTAAGAATAGCACGCAATGGTGTTCCCAAAGTTCTATTGACACTTCAGTTTGAGGATGACAAGTTGTAGAAAACAACAATTTTGTGCCAAGTTCAGCCCATAAAGTCTTCCAAAAGTAACTCAAGAATTTAAACATCGCGAACAGAATCAATAGTCCTAGGCATGCCAAGCAACCTAGCGATTTCTCTAAAGAAAAAATCCGCAATGTTTGAAGCAACATCGGTTTTATGACAAGCTATAAAATGTGCCATCTTAGAGAATCTATCCACAACAACAAAATAGAATCCCTCCCTTTCTTTGTCCTAGGCAACCCTAAAATAAAGTCCATAGAAATGTCAATCCAAGTTCTTTTAAGAATAGCACGCAAAGGTGTCCCAAAGTTCTATTGACAACTTCAGTTTGTCCATCAGTTTGAGGATGACAAGTAGTAGAAAACAACAATTTTGTGCCAAGTTCAGCCCATAAAGTCTTCAAAAGTAACTCAAGAATTTAACATCGCGACCAGAAACAATAGTCCTAGGCATGCCAAGCAACCTAGCGACTTCTCAAAGAACAAATCCGCAATGTTTGAAGCATCATCGGTTTTATGACAAGCTATAAAATGTGCCATCTTAGAGAATCTATCCACAACAACAAAAATAGAATCCCTCCCCTTCTTAGTCATAGGCAACCCCAAAATAAAGTCCATAGAATTGTCAATCCAAGTTCTTTTTAAGAATAGCACGCAAAGGTGTTCCAAAAGTTCCAATGACAACTTCAGTTTGTCCATCCGTTTGAGGATGACAAGTAGTAGAAAACAACAATTTTGTGCCAAGTTTAGCCCATAAATTATTCCAAAAGTAACTCAAAAATTTAACATTGCGACAAGAAACAATAGTCCCAGGCATGCCATGCAACCTAGCGACTTCTCTAAGAAAACAAATCCGCAATGTTTGAAGCATCATCGGTTTTATGACAAGCTATAAAAGTGCCATCTTAGAGAATCTATCCACAACAACTAAAATAGAATCCCTTCCTCCTCTTCTTAGCCTAGGCAACCCCAAACTAAAGTCCATAGAAATGTCAATCCAAGTTCCTTTAAGAATAACACGCAAAAGTGTTTCCAAAGTTCTATGGACAACTTCAGTTTGTCCATCTGTTTTGAGGATGACAACTAGTAAAAAACAACAATTTTGTGCCAAGTTTAGCCCATAAAGTCTTCCAAAAGTAACTCAAGAATTTAACATCGCGACAAGAATCAATAGTCCTAGGCATACCATGCAACCTAGCGAATTCTCTAAAGAACAAATCCGCAATGTTTGAAACATCATAGTTTATGACAAGCTATAAAAAGTGCCATCTTAGAGAATCTATCCACAACAACTAAAATAGAATCCCTCCTCTTCTAGGCCTAGGCAACTCCAAAATAAAGTCCAGAGAAATGTCAATCCAAGTTCTTTTTAAGAATAGCACGCAAAGGTGTTCCCAAAGTTCTATGACAACTTCAGTTTGTCCATCCGTTTGAGGATGACAAGTAGTAGAAAACAACAATTTTTTGCCAAGTTTAGCCCATAAATTATTCCAAAAGTAACTTAAAAATTTACATTGAGACGAGAAACAATAGTCCTAGGCATGCCATGCAACCTAGCGATTCTCTAAAGAACAAATCCGCAATGTTTGAAGTATCATCGGTTTCATGACAAGCTATAAAATGTGCCATCTTAGAGAATCTATCCACAACTACAAAAATAGATCCCTACTCTTCTTAGGCCTAGGCAACCCCAAACTAAAGTCCATAGAAATGTCAATCCAAGTTTTTTTTAAGAATAGCACGCAAAAGTGTTCTTAAATTTCTATTGACAACTTCAGTTTGTCCATCTGTTTGATGATGACAAGTAGTAGAAAACAACAATTTTGTACCAAGTTCAGCCCATAAAGTCTTCCAAAAGTAACTCAAGAATTTAACATCGCGACCAGAAACAATAGTCCTAGGCATGCCAAACAACCTAGCGACTTCTCTAAAGAACAAATCCGCACTGTTTGAAGCATCATCCGTTTTATGACAAGCTTTAAAATGTGCAATCTTAGAGAATCTATCCACAACAACAAAATAGAATCCCTCCCCTTCTTAGTCCAAGGCAACCCCAAAATAAAGTCCATAGAATTGTCAATCCAAGTTCTTTTTAAGAATAGCACGCAAAGGTGTTCCCAAAGTTATATTGACAACTTCAGTTTGTCCATCTGTTTGAGGATGACAAGTAGTAGAAAACAACAATTTTGTACCAAGTTCAGCCCATAAAGTCTTCCAAAAGTAACTCAAGAATTTAACATCGCGACCAGAAACAATAGTCCTAGGCATGCCAAGCAACCTAGCGACTTCTCTAAAGAAAAATCCGCAATGTTTGAAGCATCATCGGTTTTATGACAAGCTATAAAATGTGCCATCTTAGAGAATCTATCCACAACAAAAATAGAATACATCCCCTTCTTAGTCCTAGGCAACCCCAAAATAAAGTCCATAGAAATGTCAATCCAAGTTCTTTTTAAGAATAGCACGCAAAGGTGTTCCCAAAGTTCTATTGACAACTTCAGTTTGTCCATCAGTTTGAGGATGACAAGTAGTAGAAAACAACAATTTTGTGCCAAGTTCAGCTCATAAAGTCTTCCAAAAGTAACTCAAGAATTTAACATCGCGACAGAAACAATAGTCCTAGGCATGCCAAGCAACCTAGCGACTTCTCTAAAGAAAAATCCGCAATGTTTGAAGCAACATCGGTTTTATGACAAGCTATAAAATGTGCCATCTTAGAGAATCTATCCACAACAACAAAAATAGAATCCCTCCCTTCTTAGTCCTAGGCAACCCAAAATAAAGTCCATAGAAATGTCAATCCAAGTTCTTTTTAAGAATAGCACGCAAAGGTGTTCCCAAAGTTCTATTGACAACTTCAGTTTGTCCATCAGTTTGAGGATGACAAGTAGTAGAAAACAACAATTTTGTGCCAAGTTCAGCCCATAAAGTCTTCCAAAAGTAACTCAAGAATTTAACATCGGACCAGAAACAATAGTCCTAGGCATGCCAAGCAACCTAGCGACTTCTCTAAAGAACAAATCCGCAATGTTTGAAGCATCATCGGTTTTATGACAAGCTATAAAATGTGCCATCTTAGAGAATCTATCCACAACAACAAAAATAGAATCCCTCCCCTTAGTCCTAGGCAACCCCAAAATAAAGTCCATAGAATTGTCAATCCAAGTTCTTTTTAAGAATAGCACGCAAAGGTGTTCCCAAAGTTCCATGACAACTTCAGTTTGTCCATCCGTTTGAGGATGACAAGTAGTAGAAAACAACAATTTTGTGCCAAGTTTAGCCCATAAATTATTCCAAAAGTAACTCAAAAATTTAACATTGCGACAGAAACAATAGTCCTAGGCATGCCATGCAACCTAGCGA
>NW_027330812.1:0-13271 GCF_022965805.1 Primulina eburnea
GCATGGTGTCTCAAAACACGAAAGCAGCTCGGAAAATGGAGTAAAAAGTGTTACAAGAGATCATTAATTGAATGGGGCAGTCCATTGTTTAGTTAACCTCCAGCTGAGATAATTATCATTTCGGGATCGAATTCCTTGACAACAGGAATCAATATATGATCCCAAACAGCAAGATAGCCAGCATCTCCACACCTCCCATTCTCCCATGGAACATTAATGTTGTATCCGGAACCTGGCCCTTCTCCAATCATGAAATATGACCCGTCATCACCGGCTGGATAGAAACTTCCAAATTCATGCCTAATTCAGATAGAAATTCAGATACTATCGCCATTACAAGAAACAACATTTAAGCAATATTAAATGTCCAACTCTGATCGGCCGAGTGTATGGGTCCAAAAAGAAGATGCATATGAATATATTGCCAAGTGCGAAGATCAACAATGAGATTAGACTAGGGGTCCTAACAGGACAACCTGTCACTTTTTGTGAAATATAATTAATTAATTGGAATATAATGAAAAGTAAGTATCCAGTGCATACCCAACTCCGGCTGCAATATTTAATAAATGACTCAAATGAGTTGAATCTACCGATAAAAAATATCGGAAGCAGTAATTCTCAAAATATCTGCAAATACAGAATAATTCATTAAAAACTAGACCAGGTCTCACTTTGTCATTCAATAGATAACTTGTAGCAACGACAACATTGTTGTAAAGACACAATCCCATCGGTTCAGTTTTTTCTGCATGATGTCCAGGAGGCCTAACAATAGTGAATCCAGAATCCAATTCCCCTTTAGCAACTTTCTCTGTGACCTATGGAAAAAAAAAGTACAGAAAGTTTTCATGTAATCAGAGATGCACATCTTGACAAAGCAATAACTGAAGATTATCTATATATCATGAAATTGCATCCCCCATTTAGTTATTTATATTTTTTTATAACAATGATATTCATTAATGATTATAAAGGTGTAAGTTTGGGAATTTAGAGGACATAATGCCCACCCAGACTCACTACATATTTACAAACATAAAGCTTGCATCTAATCCCAAAGTTAGCTTCTTAGAAACAGCAGAACATCATTATATGAAGAAGAAAAAGGAAAGAAAAGAAAAAAATCAAACAATTGAACCCACGTTGATAAAGAAGTTCAAGATTCTGACTCGGAGATTACACAAAAAATTGAGTACAAAACCCAGATTTGATGCACTATAAAATTCCAAACATCACAGACTGTAACATAATTGAAGGCCCAAATCTGCTGATAACTGATTTGTCCTTTCTCACATATGTTAGAAACATTCTCGTGCCTTGTTTGAACAATATATGAGCTACACAACAAAGGAGTCTTGGATTATTTCTTTTAAGATCAATGCCAAGAGGCATACCTCTATAACAGAACCGGCAGAAAGGCAAATGCTATGCTAATAGTTGAATTTAGAAAGACGAATTTCCTCCGATGAGCAATCATTCAAATAAATGGAGTTAAATTTTGCGGCCATTCTTTTTCTCCTCGAGCCTGAGTATTTAGAACTAACATTCTTGGTCAACTCAATGTGACTTTTGGAGTGAACCAAAGCTAAAGAGTTATCTTCAACTTCCTTTGCTTTCAAAATTACACATCTGGAATCAGCAAGCATTGATACAATAGTTCTTCATAGAGGACAGAAACATTAACTTCATTGTCGAGGCCAAATATGGCTTCACAAAAAATAAAACAATAAACAAATTCTGCCAAAGAGAAAGCAATTTTGCATCTTCCATAAAGTAAATGACCAAATCTTCGACACGGACTAAAAATTGAAAGAAAAAAACAGCATCAACATTATGTTTCAAGCAACATAATTTATGTTGCATCACAAAGCCGCATCTAATTCATAGTGTAAGAAACGCTCTACTTTAGAGAAATACTAAGAATCAATTTCCAGAAAATGCCATAAATCACTCTTTCAATACCATTCCGGATAAATAGTCAACTACCCAAAAAAATACTGAAAAAACATAGGTCACTGTTTGCACAATATTTGGTGTTGCGGGCGTGCCAGGTGCGAAGTGCACCAATTTGCGTAAAAACAACGAAAATCTAACTTCTAAAAACTTGACGATTATGGATACTAAATTCGACCGTCGGTTCTAATCTCCTAAAATGACTACGACGCCAAAATAAAGAAAACTACTGGAATTTGGGGAATAAACTCCTGACATCATTTATATTTTCAACAAACAGTAGGAATTTACAAAATATGGAAATATAACACAAATAATTGCTGAAATCTAGAACTAGAAGACGCTAGAAATGTACTGGAAATACTTGAAAACTAGTGCAATGAAAGATTGAATTTTGCAGAGAGTATTTGCAGATTTGTCTGTGTAGAGTTGTGTTTGTGTCCCTCTCGTTGTGTTAGCCGATTCCTTTTTCTTCCTGGCCGCTGCGTCCTCTTTCTCCACTCCCCCATGATCTCCACTATCTGCTCCCCTAATGCCACGATTTCTAACTATCCTCCCACGTTCTTTTTCTCTTCCGCACTCAGTGCTAATTTTTTAATCGATTAAGAATTATTCTTTTATGGGCTTATTTAATTGGGCTTCAGAATTGACTTGGGCTTGTAATTAAATTATTTTTAGCCCAAACAATTGCCCCCCGCAAGCATTGGCCCATTGGGCCAAAATGCTTGTATGTAACCCAATTTTCAATTCCTCCATAGCTAGTATCCCACAAATGTTTTATGAATTGGGCTTCCACCAATGGGCCGAGCACTCAAACTTATTTTCCCTGGGCTTTGAATTTTCTAATCGTCTTTTGAATTCCCTCCCCCATCCAATTCGCGCCTGCTACTCGTCTTCTTCATCTCGCCGCTTTGCCCTTCGCTCCCCGCTGCTCTGAAATTTATTCCGCTCGTTCTCCGCCACCTACGCCCGTCGCTGCCTGGAGATTTACCGATGGCTCGAGATTCTTCTCCGGTGCGCCCTTCTGAACCAAGCACTGCGGGCGCGTTCTCTGTCTCGGCCGTCGCTTCCATCTCGCCGCCCATCGCGTTCGCCGGCCCTGCTGTGGTTGCCGAGGGTCTATCATTGGTTCGAGGTTCTTCTCCGGCGCCTCTAAGTCGTCCATGGGCGTCCACTCGGGTTTCAGTCAGTTCTACTCCGCTCGGGTCAGTATTCAACGACGACCATGGGTACTTCCTCGTTTCTTGAACTCTATTCAATGTTTCCCGGCTCTTTGAATGTTGAACGATGTTAGTCGTCCTGATTGAATTGCAATTTTATTTCCTTCGCTTTTGTGGTGTACACGAGGAACTAGTGCCTCAATGAGGGTTGGGCCCTTGTACCAATCGAGGTTGGTCGACTTCTCAATCATGCTATCTCCCTCAAAACAAAAAATTGGGACGAATGGAATCTTGTAAGGATTGTAGCCAACTTTCTTGAGGTAGGAAGACACCTCCTTCACGATTTCATCGTATTTGACTTTTGAGTATTTTGGTGTGGTGGCATCCATTTTGTTGCAGCAACAAATCATTTGCTTGATCCCGAGAGTGAAGGCAAGCAATGCATGCTCACGGATCTGACCATCCTTCGAGATGCCAGCTTCGAAACCACCAGTGGTAGAGTCAATAATGAGAACATCGCAATCAGCCTGGGAAGTACCAGTAATCATATTCTTGATAAAGTCACAGTGTCCAGGAGCATCGATGACAGTGCAATAATACTTGGTGGTATCAAACTTCCATAGAGCGATATCAATTGTGATTCCAAGCTCACGTTCCTTCTTTCTGCTTTGTATGATTAACCTTGAGGCGCTTCAATTTCCCTGGAGAAATTTAAGGGTTTGACGATCGGTTTTGCCATGGCAATGATCATTGTCATGTTATTCTATGTTATTTCCATATTGGATCCTTGTAGATGTTTACATGCCACCGTCCTTCCTCATTTGTTTATCTCGAACTCTTGCGAGGAGTTGGGCAACTTGACATTGTTTGGCCATCTATTAGCCTTTGCATCATGGTAGTAGTGCGATGGCTATTGCATGGACTTATTACATGCATCTGTCTCGGTCTTGACCACTCCTTTGGCTTCATCTGTTGCATCCACTGAATTAGATATGACATTGGCTATTTTGATGCATTTACCTCGTGGAAGCAATGTATGCGAGCTTCATAAGCCATCATATGGCCTTCCCGCATCTACATTTGTGTCTGACAGGGGAGTCTGATATGTCCTTATCTTTGCTGTAGGTGTGTTGATTTCCAGCCAACCACCAATTAGGTCCAAAACTTCTCCAAGGTCAGTGGTTATTGCCGAAGATCGGTAAAAACTTTCATTTCTTCATGGCTATCTATTTTTCTGTTGTCTTGCTCTGTTAGTTGAATGTTCCCCGATTTCATATCTTTGTGTGTATCATCATTATCACGTTTGTTTCCTGCTTCGATATGTTGGTGTTGGTAAGTTCATTGATGGCAGGTAACACTGACTGAGGGTTGGCCATTGATTGGCCTCGGTTCTCCAGTGCATTCCACACATAAGCTTTGGTGTCATTTGGAGCTTTTTGAAACACAGGTACCTTTTAACTCTTATATGATCTTATGTGCTCTTACCTGCTGCATCCACTCCAGACAACTCCCTTGTCCTTTACCTTATGCATTGCACTTCAGTCGGATCCCTTTCCCGCATACACGTATATGCATTTGCACTTCAGTCGGACCCCTTTCCCGCATACACGTATATGCATTTGCACTTCAGTCGGACCCCTTTCCCGCATACACGTATATGCATTTGCACTTCAGTCGGACCCCTTTCCCGCATACACGTTTACTTATTGTTCTTGCATGCGGTGACTCCGCTTTTGATTTGTTGACTGCTGGTTTGGTGTTGTGGTTGTTGGGTAATGGATGTGGAATGAAGGTGGATTTGTATGGGGTGTTGTGTATTGGATGTTGGGAAGAAGTTTCTATTCGTTCTTAATCCACGTAACCCAACTCATTTCAATAGCTTCAATCAAAATCATATGTTGGCTTAAAACTCCCCACTCGAGATTATTCTCTCCCTTCATTGATTATCGAAACACGATGGATCCAATATGATAAAAGTGGCCTACTGGCCAACTTTAATCGATCGTTTTCATTTTTGAATCATAACCAACAAATATTTACATTAGTGGCCCTAAGGCCTACTTCAAATAAAATCTTACAACATGAACATGAAGCTAGAACATACAAAAATGGCTGGTCAGCCTATTTTCTTCCAAAGTCAACTTCTGGGTCCTCTTGGGGTTTACATATTGCCTTTGTCCTCTTCAGTTCTTCTTTTATTACTCATTATTCCGTTCGGTGATCCCAACTCCCCGCTCGTTGTGTTCCTTTCCTCCCATATTCTAAGTGGCCTCAAGGCCTACTTTATGAATCTGTCACTGCACATGCAAACAACCAATTTATAATGGCAGTATGGTCTATTCCACCATGATTTTTGGTACAATAAAAACATTGGAAATAAGTGGCCATAAGGCCGACTCCCTAGTGAAATAATGGACCTTCAACATAATGAATGAAGGTGGCTTATTGTCCCACTCTTCCCGATCAATTTTATTGTTGAATCATAAACAAAATATGTTTATTTCAGTGGCCCTAGGGCCTACGTCACATGACACCTTGAAATCAAGAACTTAATATATACAAAAGTGGCCCCGAAGGCCAACTCCCCACTGAAGAATGCCAACTCCCCAATGAAGATTAGCCTTCGTGATTGCTTTACTGGCAAGCTTTTCTTACTTCTTCCCTCATACTTGGAAAATAAAGCTTGAGATACTTGCCATTTATGCATCTTTTGTGTGATTGGTCATCTAGACTTGATAGCCAATATGTGTTTCCGTCCAACACCTTATGTACTTTGAATGGTCCCTCCCAATTGGGAGACCACTTGCCCAGCTTCCTATCTTTTGTTCCTAAAAGCAGTATAGCCTTCCACACTACTTCCCCCTCATGGAAGCTTTTCTTGTTAAATCTTTTGTTGTAGATTCTCGCTACTTTATATTTCTGTAACATTATAGCAATGTACGCTTGGATTCTCAGCTCCTCTGGTTCTTCTAACGGGTCTTGTACCTCATGTTGGCCATCTTCCAGTTGAGATGGCGCCATTAATAACTCGTCAACTTGAATCTCATCTTTTTCATGCTCCTCTTCGAACTCATCTTCATAAACCACTTCCGTCCCATGGATATTCCATTGTTCCTCATCGCATACTCTATCCGAAACCTGCTGCATGTAGAATTTCCACACGAAGGCTGCAGCCACCTCTTTCTCCATTTGGTTGTATTCAATCATCGATCTCCTCGATCGTCGGCTGAATCATCGGCCTATATGGCCCGAAGACAGTAGGTTTAAGTATCTAGTTCAACACTGAACTTGGGGTTAGGGACTGCATGTAAACTAGACTCTTTTTTCTATCCTTGCCACAGACTTTTATGGGCCCGAAATCCCCATTATAGTATCTGGCCTCCACTGTGTTGGCATGAGCTTGGAAAGGCTGTGCATCGGCTTCCACAATCTCCACGTAATCTCCTTTCCAAAATAAAAAGAACCGGTGCATTGAGGATGTGATGCACTGATTTGCATGGATCCAATATCTGCCTAACAAAGCTTGGAAGTTGGCAGATGAGTTCACAACAAAAAATGCGCAAATTGACGAAATACTCCCCACAACAACATCAGCTTGGAAAAACTCAATGTTCTTGGTGGTTTTTTCCGTAAACGCAGCAACAGAAACTTCTGTGGAGATTAGGTCCTCTTCATTTTTGCCCAAATTTTTAAACATCCTCACTGGCAAGACATTCACTACCGAGCCATTGTCGATTAACACTTTGGACACTGGCTTGCCATTCACATGAGCCTTGATGTATAAAGACCTTATGTCATTAGTCATATCGGCTGTTGTCTTTCCAAAATCACATGCTTAGGCTTGTTAGGGTGATCTTCTCTGATAATAACTCCTGAACCTCTTTCGGGGAGTTTGTTGCAAACCTTCATCTCTTCAACAGCTACTTCAGACACTGACTCCCCGCATTCTTCCTCGACAAGTTTGAACCTTTCTGGTAGTATCGTCAATCCTGTGACACAGTCCACTGATATGTGGAACTTCCCTATACAGAAACTGAATGTTTTCCTTTCTTGATTCTCATAATCACTCGGTAAATCATCGTCTTCGTCGACCCACTTATCTTCAGTGGCGGACCTACCAAAGTTTGACCTACTTCCCGCTTGTGATTCGATGACTGGCATCTCATGTATGGGTTTATTGTCTACCTTAGAAAGTTCTTCTTTTTTTGCAGCCGCTTTTTCCCTCAACAGCCTTCTTTTCTGGGTTCGAGTTGGTGGCCTAGGGAATTTTCTGTGTTGGGCCACTCTCCATTCGTGGGTGAATTCTTTTTTGGCTGGACGTACAAATCTGGGTCGAACTTCCCTGACCTCTACAGTCTTTCTCACCGGAGCTTCATTCACACGCTGACTTTTATCATGATAAAGTGACTTCTTCCTGATTTCTATCTTTCGTGGTTCAACTCTGTTCACGTTCCTCCTGTTCGAGTATCTCTGGTGCTGATTGCGAGACGACTCCCCTCTAAACAATTGATTCTCAAGCACTGGTCTCTTGAATAAATATTGGTTCTTCGGCCTAGAGGCCGCAGATTCACCAACACTTCTAGGAAAACGCTGCTGAAATGTTCTTAGTTGATTAGTACTATACCTTACAGCGGCCTCAAATAGTTGACCTTTCGGAATCCAACATTTCTTAATTATTCGGTCTTTCATTGCAAAGAATCGGCTTCTTCTCTTTTCATTCAACAAATTTCTCAAATTTGTGACGTTCACGTTTACCGATGCCGCGGGAGGAAATGGGTCATTGTCCACTGCCATGTACTCTTGCTTGTTAGGGAATTTCAATATTCCTTTGTTGATTCTTTCCTGCAGAACATTCTTGAAAGCCCAACACAATTTAGTGGAATGATTGTATGAGTTGTGATACTTACAGTATTCTCGACTTTTCAGCTCATCCTTAGTAGGCATCCGATGATCAGGTGAAAAAGCGATGAACTTTTCTTTAACCAGAAAATCAAATATGTCATCTGTTTTGGAAATATTGAATGTGTACTGCATGTCCTTGGGAGGTCGGGAGCTATTCTTCTTTTCAGTTTCTGTCAGCTTCATTTTTAGCAGGGGAACCGTGTATGAACCAGCTGATCGAATTTCTGCCAAAACATCTTCCACCTCCTGGTAATAAGATTCCATTGTTGTTTTCTTGTTAGACGACTCATCTGTCAATAGTTCCTCGTACTCCCCAACCTTTGCTGCAAGTTCAAAGAAATCTCTGAATTCCATATCCTGAAACTTCTTCTTATGCTCAAAGTCTAGCCTCTTTTGTACTATTTTGACAAACTCAGTCTCTGGCAGAAACACCTTGCACTTGTTCTTTGTTTTCTTGAACCTATCAATGAACATATCAGCTGTTTCTCCTTTTTTCTGAGATATCTTTGACAAATCAGCGATGCACGCCTCAGGCTCAGTTCGGTAAAACTGAGTAAGGAATTGCTTCTCCATATCTTTCCAACTTAAGATTGAGTTTCGAGGAAGTGCGGCATACCCCGAAAATGCCGTGCCAGTAAAGGTATTTGGGAACAATCTCAACTTCAAAGTAATAAAGTTTTCCAAGTTCGCCAGCTCCCCACACCTTATAGTGAACCTAGAAATGTGCTCAAGGCTAGATTGACTATCTTCTCCAGAAAATAAGCTGAAATCTGGTACTTTGTAACATCTGGGAAATGGATTGTTGATATCTATGTGGTTGGGGTATGGCTTGTGAAATTCTGGGCGGCCAATTTGTCTCAAAGCCGGCCCATACATTTCTTGCACAGTTTCTCTCACCATATCAAGATCGATCATTGTTGCGTTTTTGTTGGGGAGCAGATGGTGATAATAGTTTGCCCCCCGAGTCTGAGCCTCTGTACTGTAACCAGCATTACATCCTTGGAAACTTCCATCAACTCCATGATAACCCAAGTGTGGTATATCATCATCCATTCCTGGTTGATACAAAGGATTAGTAATCGCATGGACTTGGTTGACAGGTTGTTTCAAACTCCCTGCTCCATCTGTACGTGGATATGGCCGAACTCTTCCACCTAAAGTTTTCTCCTTTTTATGTGATAGTGTGTAACTTCCTTCCCGTTGGTTTGGGAGTGCCAACTCTGGGCGGCGAGGATCGCCAGCCATTGAGTGTCCTGCTCCCTGGTCGAGTTCAGTGAATTGATTACTCCCCTGATCAGCCTCTTTAACAATGGTATTTTGCTCTTTGTTGGTTGATTGGTTCGGTTTACCCAATACTGTCTTCAAGCAATCAGACACAGCTTTGGACAGTGCTTCTGATATTTCTTCAAATTTTATCGCAGCCAACGTTTCAACCAAATGATTTGAAATATGAGCATATACCTCTGGAACATGACTTGGATGCAAATCCAACTCCCTGGTCGGCTCTTCAGAAGCCGATTGTTCTATCTGTGGAGCATGAGTCTCTTCCTGGCTTGGTAGAAACTTCCCGTCTCTTTGATTGACGTTTTCTTTCCTTCTTGGCGGCATAGTGATGGTCCCACTGGGCGTGCCAAAAATATGTTTGCACAATATTTGGTGTTGCGGGCGTGCCAGGTGCGAAGTGCACCAATTTGCGTAAAAACAACGAAAATCTAACTTCTAAAAACTTGACGATTATGGATACTAAATTCGACCGTCGGTTCTAATCTCCTAAAATGACTACGACGCCAAAATAAAGAAAACTACTGGAATTTGGGGAATAAACTCCTGACATCATTTATATTTTCAACAAACAGTAGGAATTTACAAAATATGGAAATATAACACAAATAATTGCTGAAATCTAGAACTAGAAGACGCTAGAAATGTACTGGAAATACTTGAAAACTAGTGCAATGAAAGATTGAATTTTGCAGAGAGTATTTGCAGATTTGTCTGTGTAGAGTTGTGTTTGTGTCCCTCTCGTTGTGTTAGCCGATTCCTTTTTCTTCCTGGCCGCTGCGTCCTCTTTCTCCACTCCCCCATGATCTCCAATATCTGCTCCCCTAATGCCACGATTTCTAACTATCCTCCCACGTTCTTTTTCTCTTCCGCGCTCAGTGCTCATTTTTTAATCGATTAAGAATTATTCTTTTATGGGCTTATTTAATTGGGCTTCAGAATTGACTTGGGCTTGTAATTAAATTATTTTTAGCCCAAACAGTCACATATTCCTACAAACCAACTCACAGTTTCATATCGGAAACTTGATCACTCAGAAACATGCAAATAAAAAAATTAAATTTATCTAAAACAAACGGGTTACAAAAATCACCTTTGACAAACCCCAGAGGAATTGAGCTCGTCCCAAATGACACGAATGCGATTTGGGTTTTGCGGGTGGTACTCGTCATCTGGGTTCTCGTTTTTACACATTCTGTCCTCGTAGAGGAGCCCCACACGACGCCGTATTGGAAGGTCATTGGTGTTACTTCGGGGAAATTTAGGGAAAAGAGAGTCTTGATGACTTATTTAAAAAAAAGGATCTGGATGGTAATTACGTAAATATCTTTGTATTTAAGTTTAAAATTGATTAATCATTTTTACTCTCCTAAACTTCTTCACTTCACTGTAAACCCTATGCACTCGCTTCGACTCTCTTGCCCTCGTTTTCTCGTCGACTTAATCCGCGCAGCTGAATCGACGAAACCCTTCTTCAACATTTTTCTTTGCAAGGCATCCGAGAAATGGCCGACCAAAATATGGTATGTTCACTTTTATTCTGTCATTTCATTGTTCGTGCCTGTGTTGAGGAAGAAATGGTGGAATCGTCGTGTTGAGGAAGAAAGGGTGTGTGTTGTGTGTGTTGTTGCGCTTGGTCGACCAAGCGTGGTTTGGTGACCACCACTTGGTCGACCAACGCTTTGTCGACCAAGTGGTGGTCACCAAACCACGCTTGGTCCACTTGGTCGACCAACGCTTTGTCGACCAATCGTGGGTTTGTCGACCAACGTTTGGTCGACCAAGCTTGTGTAGAGGAAGAAGCTATGGTCGACCAAGCGTGTTTGGTCGACCCACTCTTCGTCGACCAACGCTTCTTGGTCGACCAAGCGTGGGTTGGTCGACCAAGAGACCAAACGTGGGTTGGTCGACCAACGCTTGTTGGTCCAATGTACATTAATTTTTATTCTAATATATTTGTATTTGTGATAGGTATATTTGCCGAGAAAACTAGGCAGGGATGCAATTTTTCGCTGCAAGCTGACACTCGAATCAAGATATAAATAGGTTTCGGAGAAGATTGTTCATTACCTCAACAACGACGAGAGAACCCTTTTTTTGGAGCAGTCTCCTTTTGGTAATTTGGTTAGGTATCATAGAGATTTAAATATTTATAGTCAAATTATGTGGTATTTGATGAGTAATCAGATAGTTGACACGGGTAGTGATGAGTTTTGGATGGTGGTGCGCAAGAGGCCGGTTAGATTTTATTTGTTAGATTATTGTTTAATAACCGGCCTCGATTGCGGTACAGAGCCTGTAGATGTACCAGAGTGAGGTGTCTTTGGCTCCAGACACTTTGGCGGTAAGTCTGAGATTGTTTTGAGTGAATTGGAGGCAAAGATGAGTGTTCAAGTGCAGAATGAGACTGGTGTAGACGTGGAGAAGTTAAAGATGGCTAGTCTTTACTTCTATTGTTTTGTGTTCGTTGAGGGGACTAGGGAAAAAACGAATAAGATCGACCCTAAATACCTGAGGGTTATAGATGATTTGGATAGGTTTAACAGCTATCTGTGGGGTAGAGTAGCCTTTCGTGATGCGGTCCGATGCTTGAAGAAGGACCTTTTAGGGCGATATAATTACCTTGCCGAGGCAAAGGGTCGGAAAGAAGTTGATGGCAGCTTCCTTGTCGGTGGTTTTGTGCTGCCTCTGCAGGTATATAAATTTTTGAATGTTAAAACTGGATTTGTTATCTTTATTCCTACTATAATATTGTTCTAAATTTATGTTACAGATCCTCGCTTATGAATATTATCCGAGCGTTGCACAAAAGTTTGCAAGGAGAAAAGATGTGGACGGTTTGATGTTGCCCAGGATGTTTCAGTGGGTGATTAACACGTGGTCGTCAAACCGTGCCCCAACTGCTAGTGATGTCACTGCAGCCTTTGGTGATTGTGCTATAGATGTAAGTAATATGAATTGATTTGATATAATAAATATGTACTTAAATTTTAACTAATCTGATACGTTATGAATTAAATGTAGGATTGTCCTGGATGTTTGACTCCTACTCCCGAGGAGCTCGTTTCAGCGTATTATACAACCGGAGATTTGTTGATTCTGCGCCCGATGCGGTCACCACTCGGGTACTCGAGCTCTTGAGGCAGGGTTAACATGAACAATACTACCATGCTATACTAGCAAAACCAGTACTACCAAAGGTTTAGGGTTTACCTTCGTCCGTCGACAGCCCTTTGATGTCGATTGCCTCGTAACTCAGGCGTCGCTACACTAGCAATCCTGGCAGCTCTTGGCTATCGCTCGACCGACAACTAACCCTAGAAACCTTCCAAATCTCTCAAATATGAGACACAACTCAAAGTTTGATAAACAAAATGAGGAAATCCGAGCACTATTTATAGGCTATGTTCGGATCCACCGAACCCACTTCGGAACGTCCGAACTCCCACGTGTCCATAGGCTCTTGACACCTCATGATCGGATCCACCGAACTCACTTCGGAACGTCCGAACTCCCACGTGTCCATAGGCTCTTGACACCTCATGATCGGATCCACCGAACTCACTTCGGATCGTCCGAACTCTTCGGTGCTACCGAACCATCTTCGGTCCGTCCGATCATGACCACGGTCAAAATTACACATTAAACCTTCTTAATCACCATTAATCCGTTAATTACCCAATTTGGAATTCGGGTTACTACATTCTCCCCCCTTAAAACGATTTCGTCCTCGAAATCAAGTTTAGAGGATGAACAAAACGAAATAACAACATCGTTACCCTCAAAATCTAAGGGACAACCCATCACTAGACGCTTAGCTAACACCGAATGACCCATCGGAGTAGAAACGGAAAGAATGACGTCTTAGAGAAACATACGGTAACTTATGACGCTTACAAATCGTGCAGAAATGAATGAATGAGATGCTCCGGTATCAATAAGAACAAAAGCAGGAATCCGCATAAACGAAAC